>NW_015150686.1:424952-426233 GCF_000732505.1 Cyprinodon variegatus
CAGGAAAAATCTTACACCGTCTTTGTTTCATTCTTTATAGGTTAAAGTTGGGGAAACTTAACAACCCTAACAGTATTAAATGGTAAAGTTCACATTATACATTGCAGTTATTGTCGTTGTAGTGTCGTATTGTAGAGTCTGGTTGCAGCAGGGAGAGATACTTTAGATTGTCGCTCTGATTCATCGAATTAATCAGCAATTGAATCAAGCTGAATGCGAAGAGCAATTTTCTAACGTCCACACAGCAAAAACGATCTAAAAATGAGTTAAAAAGTCTTAAATTAACTTCATTAACCCTTAATTTCAGCAGGAAAATAAGATGATGGAATGGAATGAGTGTTTTTACTCTTAAAATAAGATATTTACTGTAGATAATATGCACTAGAAATAAGACAATATAATAGTTTTTTCTTATTTTAAATGTAAATTGTCTTTATTTCATTGGCAAAGTGTTACACTTACCTAATTAATACAAGAAAAAATTCACTTATTTTAAGAAAAAAATACTTTGCAGTGCAGGTGTTACACAAAGCTCCTTCATTGATAAACAGCAGCAGACAAACCAACTACAAAACCACTGAAACATAAAATATGATGAAGCAAAGAGACAAAAATATATAATATTCATATTCAATCCTGCAGCCTTGCTTGGAAACATCACATGCATTTAAAACGTGTTATTTTTTATGAGTTTGTTAAGGCTTTGTTTTATTGTCCTTTTTGACCTTTGTGACATTCAGGATTTTCCAATATGCTAAAAAAAATTGATAAAAGTTACATTATATCAGTGTCTTTATTAAAGATATTGTGGAGGATTTTGGCAATTTACAACCCTGTACCCGCTCCCGAGCTGGAACGCCTCTTAAACGTGTGCGAGAGCGTGAAGGAGCCCATTTTTCTTCGTGCTCGCTCTGTTTAAAGTTGCTGTCCTCATAGTTCATACAAGCTTACTGTGTCTGAACGTCCGCTCTAACCCCTAAATCCCTCCATCACTATATAGAGCCGGGACTATATAGTGGAATTTATAGTGAACTCAGTTAACTGACCGTTCGGAGAGATGATCACTATGTTTTGCTCACGTAACTCCTCATCCACTGCGTGGCACCGGCGCCATCTTTATTAGACGACATCGCTGTCTGGTAGCGACAATCTATGGCGACAGCAGGCTGCTGTGACAGCAAATCCCATAATGCTTTGCGTGAAGAACTCTCCGTACAAAGCATTCTGGGATATATCTGCCTCTTCTGAGGTCTCTCTTTTCTTCTCATACACTTCGTAGAC
>NW_015150686.1:427317-429411 GCF_000732505.1 Cyprinodon variegatus
TTTGAAGCTCATTTAATAATGTACCTCATAGTCATCACAGTGTAAAGATTTCACTTTGTTCCGTAACTTTAAGTTTTTTTTCTAAAATAAAAACATTTTTTATATCATTTTGTATAATAAGTCAATATAAATTTGATTCCTCCTATCTTTTTTGTGAAATAGAATATTATTTAACTTGAAAAATATATATATAGAGTTGAGCCTCTACTGTAATAAAAGAGGCATGTCCCCCTGTGGCCCCCCCCCTGAGAACCGGCCATATTTAATGAACAAAATAAAATTATTGTCTCTCATACAGAAACTGTTCCAGGGTTAATAAGGTCGGCTGTTATTGTAATGTTTCATTGTTTAATCAAGCAGCACAGCTTCAACATTCATCACTTTTTATTAGTAAAATCTGTTTTGTTAAATCTTTTTATGAATTATTAATAAAAACATGTCTGTTTGGGAACGTTCTGCTTGACATTCAATTACTTTTCAGCCTGTTGGCTGCAGAGTCAGTGGTGCCTGACATGAGTGGGTGAAGCGGGGTTTGCATTACCAACAGAAGCTGAACATGTTTAGCATTAGCATCTCTTAGTAGTTATTTTCCTTCTTACTGTCACTCAAACCTGCCAACTCCTTGAAAAAAAGGGACCCTTCCTGTGCGTGCCAGCTGACCCGATCGCCTTCACCTCCTGGCGTGGTGATTTCTTTTTTAGCCCCCTTTGTGTGTGAAAGGACTTTTTTTTAACGATTTGACTCAAATCTGCATTGAATTAGATGCATATCTGTGAGTGACGTGAACACATGGAAAACAAATGATTCTACAGCAATTCACTTTAGTGCAAAATAATGGTCACGGCGCAGGACAGAACAAGTTTACCATAAGTTGTGTGTCTAACGTGCCCTTTTTCTTAAGTTTCAATTTGCTTTTTACTGACTATTTTTTACTCTCACACTAATACGGGCCAAAGTGCGTTCCTTTTCTACTAAATACGGGACAGGTACTTCTATTTATAAATACGGAACGATTCTGTTTTTCAAAGAACGGTTGGCAACCCTTCTAAAACCACTTTGGAGGAATGATATCTTCCATCTACTTCACTTAATTGGAGCTTGCAGACTTGCAAATCTTAAAGCTGATCTTTGCACAGCGAGTTGTTGCAAAATGTGGGTTGTTTCTAGGACCAAAGTGCAAACAGGAACTCAGGAGTAACATTATGGGATACTTTACAGAGAGGCATAAGGAGAAAGGGACGTGGAGCACAAACATTAAGAGACAGTTCAGAGGGGGCCCAGCCTGTCTTTGCCTAGGGCCCCAAATTTCCTAAATCCACTCCTGTCTAAGCACATATAAATATCTGAACAATCCAAGCCGAGGTTCAGAAAAGCAGCAGCTAATGCAGCCACCCACTGATCAACAAGCAGACTTGAACTGCAGAGTGAGGCCGCATCTTTAACGGCTCCAGAGCAGCAGATGGATTAGGAAAAAAAATGCTGCATGGATTTAAAATGCTGCTTCTTCAACGGTCTATGAGGCGGAAGATTTAATTACATTCCTTTCTGGATTTCTGCTCATCTGTCACTAGCGTGTACATTTTACCACCCTGTCAGCGATTGGGAGAATATAATCTTCCTGGTAGTGATTAAAACCAGCGTGTCGACATGACGCAAATTTACGAGTAATATGAAGCTGTGTCAACGATAATGCAGCTCTTCTATTTTAAAGAGTCGCTTCATATCCATTTTTATTTCCCAACTTAACATAACCTGTTAATAAACCCTAACAGGTCTTTATTAAACTAATTTTAAAATTCTTTTAACTTAGAATATTTAGCAGAAGTTAGATTTAAAGGAAAAGTCTGACAGCAATGGATCATTTGAATCAATCTGATTGGATAATCAGGTGAACTGTAACGTACCTTGAGATGACATGATGTGAATTATTTAAATAAACTGAATTGAAATTAAATTGAATCTGTAATAATGTTTTGGTCTAAAAAACTACAATAAATAAATGTCATTAGTTAGAAAAGTTGGTCTAGGGAAGAAAAGGACAGAACTTGGAGCTGTGATGGCTGCTATGATCGTCTCGTTCTTGTCTTTGCTGGA
>NW_015150686.1:430691-432257 GCF_000732505.1 Cyprinodon variegatus
AAGTGTTAACGAGCAGTTGGACAGGTGTACCTAATAAAGTGGCCGGTGAGTGTACTTTATTCCGATAAAGCAACCCTGAGAAGATTTTTTTTTCCACAAAACTTTTATACAGCAAAAGAGACTTAAGTCAGAGGCTTCTTCAGAACAGCTGTAATACAGACAGCTACAGGAGATCCCTCCACAGCAGTCAGCATCTACAGATGATGTTCTCTTTATCTCTGTGAACGTTCTACATCTAATAAAAATGTACTTAACAGCGATATTACGCTGATATCTTGGCGATAATGCAGTTTTTTTTTTAATGAAATTTGAAAAAGTTTAAGAATAAATAAAATCTGTTAAATTAGGACCTTATTTGTTGATTGTTCTGAGGAAAATAATTGTTCAAACTTCTTAGAATCTAAAATCTACAGATGGAAGATGCTTGTTAGAGATGTCTGCAGATTCTCCACCTGATCTAAATGCCACCTAAAGCCGCAGCATCTCCGACTGGCTGGACTCTGTCATTCTGCTTCCCTCAGAAGGATTACAGGATGAGCTACTGACAAGGAAACGAGCCTCGAGAGGCGCCATAAAAAAGCAGGAGACACGATCTGAGCTAATTTAATGGGGAAGGCGTTCAAAGCAGAATGCAAACAGTGTCAAAGATTAAATCCTGCTCTGTGAAGAGCTGACAACTCAGCTCAGATGTAATATTTCAGGCAATGCTTCCTCACAACGTTTATGCTTTTTTTTCTTTTTTTTTTACCTCAGAGGTCATTTAAAGTGAATTGACTTCCAGTCCGCTCTGTGACAAAACAGCAGCAGGAAAAATGAAGCAATCTCTCCATCTGCAGATGGGAAGCAGCCATTTACCATCTGATCTCCTTTTCATGCAAACCTTCAGAGAGTATTCACTCCTCCTTCCTACAAACTTCAACGTTCTTTTAGTGGGATTTTATGTGATTAACCAACACAAAACATCGTAGAGCTGCAAAGTAGAATGACTTCATTACAAATATCTGCATAAAGTATATTCTATCTGCAGATGTGTAGGGTAATAAAAGCTTGTATTCAGGTAAACGTAGCTACTTCTATATGTTCCATTCCCTGCATGTTTGCATGTTCTCCCTGTGCATTTGTGGGTTCTCTCTGGGTACTCCTGCTCCTCCCACATTCCAAAAACACGACTGTCATTGTGTGTCTCTGTGTTTCCCTGTGACAGACTGGTGACCTGTCCGGTGCAGACCCCGCCTCTCGCCCATCGATGGCTGGAGATAGACACTGTGAACCTGACCTGGATGGATGGATGGATGGATGGACGGACAGACGGACGGACGGATGGATGGATGTTTTATTTATCTTATTGGATTTGCATTGTGAATTACTTTGATCTCATCCCAATTGCTCTAAATTAGTTTCAAACTTATTTGACTTCATCCCATCTCCTCAGTATAACTTTAGTTCTAAAACATAAAATGCATGTAGATCTGTGATGTTATCGATTATGGTTTGAACCATTTTTCATTCCTTTTTTCTATCTGTTCATACACTAGTAGCCACTCAAAACTTCCCCACTTTCATCTG
>NW_015150686.1:432853-435346 GCF_000732505.1 Cyprinodon variegatus
TGGTCCTTTGCTTGTCCTTGGCTGGTCCTTGGTTGGCCCTTGGTGGGCCCTTGGCTGGTCCTTGGTTGGCCCTTGGTGGGCCCTTGGCTGGTCCTTGGTTGGCCCTTGGTGGGTCCTTGGCTGGCCCTTTGCTTGTCCTTGGTGGGCCCTTGGTTGGTCCTTGGTGGGTCCTTGGCTGGTCCTTTGCTGGTTCTTGGTTGGCCCTTGGTTGATCCTTGGTTGGCCCTTGGTGGGCCCTTGGCTGGTCCTTTTCTGGTTCTTGGTTGGCCCTTGGCTGGTCCTTGGTTGGCCCTTGGTGGGCCTTTGGCTGGTCCTTTTCTGGTCCTTGGTGGGCCCTTGGCTGCTCCTTTTCTGGTCCTTGGTTGGCCCTTGGTGGGCCTTTGGCTGGTCCTTGTTTGAGCCTTGGTGGGCCCTTGGCTGGTCCTTTTCTGGTCCTTGGCTGGCCCTTGGTGGGCCCTTGGCTGGCCCTTGTTTGGGCCTTGGTGGGCCCTTGGCTGGTCCTTTTCTGGTCCTTGGCTGGTCCTTGGTTGGCCCTTGGTGGGCCTTTGGCTGGTTCTTGGTTGGCCCTTGGTTGATCCTTGGTTGGCCCTTGGCTGGTCCTTGGTGGGCCCTTGGCTGGTCCTTTTCTGGTCCTTGGTTGGCCCTTGGTGGGCCTTTGGCTGGTCCTTGTTTGGGCCTTGGTGGGCCCTTGGCTGGTCCTTGTTTGGGCCTTGGTGGGCCCTTGGCTGGTCCTTTTCTGGTTCTTGGTTGGCCCTTGGTTGATCCTTGGTTGGCCCTTGGTGGGCCCTTGGCTGGTCCTTTTCTGGTCCTTGGCTGGCCCTTGGTGGGCGCTTGGCTGGTCCTTGGTGGGCCCTTGGCTGGTCCTCATTGGCCCTTGGCTGGTATTATAAGCATTCAGATGTCATTTTAGCAAAAGGATTTTTATCAAAAACATAATGTGCACAAATAAGGAATAGTTGTATTAACCATACACATTGACAGTGTTTTATGGGGCCCTCAGGAACTTAGGGCCCTAGGCAACTGCCTAGTATTGCCTAATGGTAACCCCTCACCCCGAATCTGCAGTTATTATAAACTCTATCTTAGTTTTCCAGTTTCCTCCTAGCTTGTTCTGGTGTATTGTGGATCACTGCCCTGAGATTTAACCCAACATAATGTTACAAACAAAATGCTTAGATTGATTTTTGATTTCTTCCCCCATAGAGCTTTTCATTTTTCCAGGTTACAAATCCTGAACCAGTTTCTGTTCTGGTCTAGTCTTTAAAACCTGGAGCTTTCTCTCAGTCACCGGTCGTCTCACACGAACCGATTCCTCATCCCTCTGACGTCTCTGCAACGTTTCCTTTGATGCAGCCATGATCAAAGTTCTCCTCTTGGCTGGGTTTTCATCTCCCTTTATGTCGTTAACCCACCGCAGCTCCTCACACTTCACATCAAAGTGAACTTTTTCCAAAGAAGAAGCAGCCACACTTACGTTTAAATGCAACAAACGAGTTTATTTGGTTATAATGCAGAACAGAGACAAGACACAGACCTCAAGAACATTTCAGAAGCCTTAAAAACCTGAAAGAATTGGAAGTTTTCCATAAGTAGTCTCCTCTCATCAAATCTAATGCTTCCTTTCTCTGCAGAGTTTAGTTTAACATCTGTTGTTGAACTATTAATAATCAGTTTTCTCTACTTGCTTCCTTTAATTTGGTTTCAGGTCAAGATGAGCAAAAACTTTAGCCCTTTTTCTTTGATCTAACATCCAATAAAAGGAGGGAATACCTCTCTGCAGTTGTAAATTGGTTGTTTTAGGGGTGAATTTGGAACATGCAGCACTCCTGGTTTGTGTGTCCTCTGGCTGCATTAATTAGTAAACCGTGAAATGGGAAACATGTTGTGCATCTTGTTCAGTAAAAAAACAAAAACATTGCAAAAACTGCCTACAATGAACCCCGTGACACACGCTGAGCTGACAGCTTTTTAAAGCTTGTGGGGTTTTCAGCTTTTCTTCCAATTTAATTTCTGCTTTTTTTAATAATAAATGAGAGAGAGAAGAGTAGTGGAAGAAAAATAAACTAAAAACAGCCAAAGAGGATAAAGTTGTACTTTGTAATCACTCCCAAGGCATCACATGCTGTCAGGGCCTCAGACCAAAAATAGCTTTTTTTTTTGGCTGCTGAAACAATTGTTTTTAACTCTGCTTTTAAGACTCCGGTGTTAGGCTTAGATCAGCATACCCATAGCTAATACCTGTTTATCCCTTTAGTTTTGTACGAAAAACAGACTTTAAACTACCTCAGTAGTGTACAAAAAAACTATTCAATTACTTACTTTTTGGTGTTTTTTGAAGCGTATGGCAATCTGACTTTAAATTGTTGGTTTTGTTCGTGACTAAAGGAATACACGCCCGTTGAGGTATTTTAAAGTCTATTTTTCGTACAAAATTAAACTAACCGCTCTCGGCTTTTTCTCACATATTTACTCTTTTCTGTCTCTTAAAGGGAT
>NW_015150686.1:436503-449724 GCF_000732505.1 Cyprinodon variegatus
CAAAACGTTATGGAACACTTTAATTAACTGAAAAATGTTGCATAGTATGCCTTTAAATAATGCCGCTGCTTTTGGGGGCGGTTCCCCTTCGCGTAGTGATGGTCCTCCTCCGAAAAAAAACTAAACGGATGCAGAAATATATTGAGGAATGGGAAAAAAACAAATACCTGGGTGGTAAAAGTCTGATAATGAATATAAAGCACAATTCAATGCCGATTTGAGTCAAATAGTAAAAAAAAAATGGAATAATTTCACACACAAAGGGGGGTTTCCTTGTAACTCATTGTTCTATATCTACATCATGCTTAGCATCTCCTAGCCGCGGGCGCAAAAACGCCTCCTTCTTCAGTCAGCTCTCCCCTCTTCCTCTGTGTGGTCCTCCTCTTCTTCATCACCTCTTGTGATTTATAAATTCTCATCAATTTCAACGTGCGAAGGTTCAAACTGAAAAGGTTTAACGTTACTGCTTTATTAGCTGGACTGTGATAGAACCACCGGACCTAGCATACATCATTTGATTTAGGATCAAAATTCTATGTTATTAAGTCAATTTCTTGAAAAAAAATGGACTCTAATAAGACTGAATTTCTTCCATATTTTTGGTTCTTCTTAAGGAGGGTAGAATTCAAGTCCTACTGACAACTCCTGGCAATTAAATGTCCCACCTTCTATTTTAGGGAATTTATAATCAATCAACCTAGAAACTTTCTCACCAAAAGATGATTCAATGTGTAAATTCTTTAAAAATCAAGAAACATTGATTGTTAATGGGTTTGAGGTATTTGAACACATGATAAACAGTTTAGCGTACTTCCCGGACAAGACCACCTTGTACCCATTGGGTTTAGGTTTATTGAAGGTTTTAAGATCTCTGTATTCAAGAGTAGCTCAGTCAGACTAAACTAAGTCGCCAGTTTGAGAGAAATCCCTCCTGTTATAGAGCGCAAAAATGACATGAGTAGGTCTGTAGGAGTTTTAATGAAATGACAGAATTGAGGGCCTTGGGAATGAAAACAGGACAGAAAAACCCTACTAAAGCTAAAAGGATGGGGGAAATCTGAGCAAAAGAAGCTCTCGATTTTTAGGTCGACTGGGCAGTTTTCTTCCTTATCACCCTCCTTCCACCCTGCCTTTGGATTGGACCAGAAGCCGGACCGGCAGCCGCACCAGAAGATGGAGCTGAAGCCTGGCCGCCGGTATTAGCACGACTGGCCTTGACTTCGTCAATGAAACTTTCTATGGTGGTGAACTTCTCAGTCAGCTCCCCCAGGCGCTCTTTGAGGGCGTTGAACTCCTTGAAGAGGTCGTCTAAGGCCTCGGACAGCGGCTGGATCCTATAACCATAAATCAGAGCAGTTGAACAATTCCTTTTCTCAAAGTCCAGGAAGCAAAAAAGTCACAACAGGAAGAACATCAACATTAAAGGTGCATAGTCATGTTATGTATTAGAAATGTATATGCCATTTGACATGTTTCCATCCATTGGGGCCAATTAACCAGGTGACAATCAGATACAAAGCGTAATATCTGCATATGTTTACATTACGCTTGGTCGTATTAAACAGATAGTAGAATTATTAAGCCAGCGTGAACCAGTAAGTTTGTTCTAAGTTTGCATTATGGTTCATCCAAAGACACAAAGAGAGAGAAAGGGGGGCTGCAGAAACAGCTGATCAGTCGTGTAAGGTAAATATTCGCTACATCAGCACTGATTGATTGATGGTTTGGTTGATTAAATGATTCATTAGTTCATTCACTCATTTTTCCCTTAATGTTGTGTTCCTGTTTGTGTTTGTTAGGACCAGGATTTTTCTTTCTCCTTGATTTTCTGATAGGATGTTCTGGGATGGATTTACTTGAAATTTGTTTCTGTTGATGATTTCATTTAACTAATATCAGTTTTGACTTTAACAACTCCAGGCTGTCACTAAACCATGAGGCATTGCAGGATGGTTGGCCTCTATTTAGTGGTTACCATCTGACTTTGTCGTAATTCTGTGGTGCTACCAGCAGATGGCGCCAAATCTGTTCATGCTTGCTCACTGTTCCCTGTACTTGAATTCTATTTAGGCTAAACCACTGATCTCTATTTATTCACTAGATTGCTAATTGGCTGAAAAAAGTGAAGCCACCGTCTAGCATGCTGGTACTCGCCACTCCCACAGGGAAGCAGTAAAAAGCCTCCCTGTGCAGCATTTGGCTGCTAAAACCAGCAGTTTTGTGTCTGCAGGAAGACATTCGACAGGTAATTTTCCAGTCACTGGATGAACTAACCAATAAATCCATCTATAGCCGATGGATCCTATAGTTTAGTCTGTAGACTAACATCAGTCTGGCTATCTCAGACTGACTGGAAGACATTGACTAAATTAGCCATTGACATTGAGTCTCACGTTAGAAAATAGAAAGTAGAGTAAATAGAAAGTAATTCACTGGGAAATGTTAATGTAGTAATTCTTCATTAACCGGATGATGCTGTCGTTTTTGTGGTGTTTGTTGTACTTCTCATTTGAAAAATTGATGTACTGAAATATATTGCATTTTATATTGACGGAAAAAAAGCAACCCAAACATTTGACATATTTTATGCATTACCAGATATGCAAGATGTAATTACCATAACAATGTTATAAATACATGTATATTACACGTACATCATCAATTTAGCACTTTTTGCTCATCATTATTATTCTGCTCCATTAACACATTAATTTTATTGTGATTGATTAGTATAATATGTTATATTACATGATTTTTAGACTATGCAATGTGATGAGCCTATTTTTTTATTCTAGGTTAAAGTAAATCTACTGATGCTATAAAACAGCCAGTGTGTTTTAAGTGATGAATTAATCTTTATTTTAAAAGTCTTAAGTCCCAATGAAAATGTTGTTTGATGCTGTAGCGCACATATAGTTTACATTGCGACCGGTCTAACAAGGGAGTACCAATATGGCGGCCGGTGGATTCACTTTAACCCAGTACAACCAACGTGCAATTAGCAATCCAGGGAATAAATAGAGATCAGTTATCTAAACACTATCAGGGCAGATGCTTGGTGTTCTATGATCTAATTAGAGTTAAATATTAGATATTAAATATTAGAGTTAAAGTTTGTTTTTTGGTCTTTGTCGTGTTCAACAACATGATTATCCCTGTAAAGCAAACTGTATCATATTTGATACCTGAGTTTTTGAAAAGTCTGCATCATCAATGTGACGTTTTTGTTATTGAAACCCTGACTTACATAATCAGACACATGCAGAGAACAGAAAACATATAAAAGATGATATAGAAATGCATAATGTGTCAAAATTGATGCAAATAAAGATAATTTAACAGATACAAAATGTATATTGTTATTTCATTTGTCAGAAAGTTCAATAATAGTTCTAATTTTGAAGAATTAGAATGATCTGTCAATTATTTCCTGGTTCAGCCTTTAAAAGGTTATACATCTTTAAAATTGCTGCAACAAAAAGGTGAAAAATTGGCAGCAAATAATAACTGTAATAACAAAGACAATAAAATGATCAACCAGCAGACTTGAGGCTGGTTTAGGACACATAAAATAACATTTTTCAATTTAAGTTTATTTATATATCACCAAATTCACAACACATGTCATCTCAAGGTAATAAAAACATTCATTCAAAGTTCCACATTTGTATGAAACCGTTCTTAAGCCCAACTGGTTTCTCAAACTGATAAAAAAAAAGTGGTTTTACATTTAAATTACTTCCTATTTCGTTTGTTTTTTATTCATCCAAGCGTTTTTCAGAAGGTTTCAGTTTTTGTTCTATTTAAGGTACCTTTATATCTGGTGGTACATTAATGGAGGGTGTAATGGGCCCCTAGATTCTGGGATAGAGTCCAGCAATGACCACAACATTTTTCCTCATAGTTACAAATAGCTGTACTTCCTTACTTTGGTTCAGACTCAGACTTATTAGTGTGGAAAAGGGAAAAAAAAGACTAGCCTGATTCCTCAACTTCTGGGACACAACAGAAAAAACATCAGGCCTCTGCGTGGAAAATTCCTGTTTTCTTTTTTGTTAACCTTTAAATGGTAGTTTGGTGTTTAGCTCCAATGACGGCAGTGGTTCCAAAGGGAAAAGAAAAAGATTTTACTTTGAACCGCAGGACAAACCGAATTCCTGTGGTGTCTTTCAGGGTCCTGGTTGTTTTATTGAAGTCATGGAAAATAATCTGAATGTTCTAAATCCACTAAAGGATGAAAACCTGAGACAGGAAGTTTGGTATCAGGCCAACATGTTCTTACATAAGCCTAAAATTTGTTTCTTCAATTCAAACCTGAGTGCTTTGGTAGAATTGGCTTTTTCCTCTTGTTTCCTAAAGGTTTCCGTCTGTGATCCCAAAGGCTTCTTCAGTTCTGATTCTAAACATGGTTGGAAGTAACTTTAGGCTTTAGGATGTAGTCAGAACAATCAAATGAATGTGGCCTCTAAGGTTACTAATGGAGCCATTATAAAAATGTCATGAAACGTTGTTGGTTTGAAGGACACATACAGTCATAATGCCTGACTTTAGCCTCATTATTCGCCTGCTTCGTGAGCTGGGAACTTTTAAACCCTGCTGTTCCATCAGTTTGAGCTGTAGCTGAGTACAACTATTGAAAAAATCTTGGTTGTCTGCGTGTCGAGGTTAACGCAGACACGCACCCCCCCTCTTTGCAAATGACCAATTGTTACTTAATTATTGGCACATTTAGTATCTCTGCTAAATAAACTTTAAACATATTCTTGTCTCCTGCAAGTCTCTGCTTGTGGGTTAGGCATCTAACACCATGACACAAGTAACTTAATTGCCTGATCGTAGGTCTGAACAAGGTTGTCAGATACTAAACCACTCAGGTGGTTTTCGGTCTTTCATCCCTGTGATGACCCAGTCTGTCTGATATCATAATGTTATGCTCTGGGAAATATCTTTCTGACCGGACCTGAACTGGTGGAACATCTTCAAAGCATTTAGAGCAGCATACCTGCCCCCAGCTGCCCCATCATGGCCCCGCGCTCACCTGCTGTAGTCTGGCAGCAAAGTCTGATGGTCATTCTGCAGGAGACCTTTCATTTGGTTCAGGATGTCGAACCTCCAGTCATCCAACACCTGAGTCAGGTTGGCCACACCTCGCATGTTGACCCGATCGGCTGGAACAAAAGACTTCAGAACTTCACACAGATCCTATCCAATGTATAATTCAACATAAAGTTCTACATGACCAGAACTCCTTAATAACAAAGATGACCTAATCATTTTTTGTCAGATAGTAAAAAGTGGGAGAATTGAATTTTTATATTTCAGAGAATTTTGCCCATTTTGACCTACCTCCGTCCCTGTAGTTCCACTCATCGTTGGTTCTGGTATTTTGGCGCCTCCTCTGGGCCGTCACAAGCACCATGAGCACAGCCAGGACCAGCAGCAGGGAACCGAGTTTGAAGGTCATTATGAGGCCAGCACCTAAAGGAGTGGATGAGTTCTCTGTCAATCAAGCTGAAATCTGATGCTGCATTTCCGACGGTTTAACCTCCATTGGACCTCCGTTCAACGGATCTTTTTTACATAAGCTGCTAAAAGAATTTGAAATGGTTGCTTGTGTGACACACATCTGACTCTGAGTCTGACAACCTCACTTTTTCAGAGAGTCCTCATTACTCCAGCTTTACCCAATAGCGGTTTGACTTAGCTCAGCATGGCCGTCCTGTTGGGACACCCAGCTTAGTCCAAATTTGACTGTGTTCTTCTTAATTTGAGATGAATGCTTCAGAGTTGGCTCTCTGTTCTCTTTATTTGCCCAGTGTTAACAATCCTGTTTGTGTGGGTTGTGTTTTTTTGTTTGTTTTCCTTCACCACCAGGCGGCGCCTGGTTCTCGTTGGCCTTCTCACACACCTGTTGATGGTTTCCTCATTACCGGAGGACTCTTAAGCTGCTGACTGCCACTACCTCGACGCCAGAGTGTTTGCCAGTTTTGGGTACTCTAGCCAAGCTGAGTTTTGCTTAGTCAAAATGAGTTTTTGTCACCTGAGTCTTAACCTTGCTGTTTGTTTGTCGTTGCCTCTCGGCAAACTGGATGTTTCGGACCTTCTCCCCCCTGGAAGGATTCTCTGAGCATCAAACTGAGCTGAGGATTCAAACTGGTGGTTTGGATCTACTTTTCCCCAAGGATTGTTTGGGCCTGAACTCTGTAAGCCGACCACAAAGAGAGAACGGAGGTTCTTCAGGGCGTTCATGCGGCTGCCTTCAGGTTTTAGGTCTGCTTAGAAGTGTTGGATTTTAAGCGGACGAAACTTCCTGGGCCAGTTCAACCAGAGTTCCAACTGTGTCCAGTTCATCGCAGACCGGAGCCATGGTGGTTACTGGGTTGTTGCTCAACATCCTTAGTGGAACAGTTTGGGTCTTATTTCAGAATTTAGCAGAGTGAAGACATATCAAAACTTCTGCTGAACTTAACTTTTTCTACTTTTTTATTGTATATTTTTTTATTTGTAATGGTCTTATTTCAATCATTCATTTTTATTCTCTTCAGTTATTTGTATTACCTTAACGCCACATCAGTGTACCTTTCCTTTTCTCCTCATGAACAGCACTTTTTGCCACGTTTACAAAATTAGTTGATGATTATTCCATTTAATCATTTCAGCCCTAAAGCTAATGGTTATTATTAGCCAACCAACAGATCTAACCCTTATCTGATCAGATTAATTTCTGGTTCTCTGATGTAGGATTTAATCTAGAGGGATGAATGTGGCGTTGTCTTTACCAGGAACTCCATCTTAATCTGATCTTGGCGCCGATGGCTGGCTGGAATACTCATTTCATTCACCTGCCTAACTCCACATATTTTCTCATCACCGTTTATTTGTGTCACCTGCTCTGGTCTCCATTTAACCTGCCTTGTTCCAGTCATCAGTGCCAGTGGTGAGAGTGTCCCATCGTTACCTTAGTTTTTCTGATTACCTGATCCTGAAGTTTTTTGCCTCTCAACCACTGAACCTGCCTGTTCCCGTCTGATCTGTTTGCCTGACCTGTCTTTGGACTCCTGCTGGATTCTGCCTGTTTACTGAACTTGGAACCGCTTCCTGACACATACCTGGACCTCCTTCTACAACCTCTTCAGACATCTGATCTTATGGTTCTGAATCCTGAGGATTTTCTCGACACCGGCTTTGGCTTTGGCTTCGCCCTCTGGATCATCCTGCCTTCCTTTGCCTGCTCTGATATGATATCCTGCTTGTTCTCCATTCTCTGGGACTCTCTGAGTGGCTCCTGCCGTATCTCATTGACAGCCGAGTGGGTGGAATCAACCTTGTTCTCTGGGCACGGATTTAACTATAAAACCAGGTTAGTGACTCACACGTTCATAATCATCCTTTGTCAGATTTACGTGGTCACTAATCAAATTTTCCTCCTGCGGAGGTTCCTACCTTAGACATCCTTGCTGTTACTGCAGATCTGCCATTTTTAAATCAATTTTGAATTATCTGACTGTCTGTCTGCCTTGAATACTGGATCCCCCGTAACTACTAGGACAGACTGGTTCATTTAGATACAGTGTAGTACTGCCAGTAACCATCGGGGGAAAGCTTGACGTTAAAGGTCTAGCGCCAGTCGATAAAAGCTACACACTGTTCCTTTAAAAAACTTTAACCCTTTGTACCCGAAGCCATTTTTCTCAAATTGACATTGTCCAATAAAGAGGTTCTTCAAAAGGCACCTCTCAGGTTCAAAGTTACATTTCTTATCTATTATGCTTCATCAGAAGTCAGTCTGAAGAGTGCTGAGTCTAGATCAGACGTTTTAATTCAACTTTACTGCTCAAGGAGTCCAGGACTAAATGAAAAAAAAAAAAAACATTTTACTGAAGATTGAGCTGCAAACTATANGCACTTTTTGCCACGTTTACAAAATTAGTTGATGATTATTCCATTTAATCATTTCAGCCCTAAAGCTAATGGTTATTATTAGCCAACCAACAGATTTAACCCTTATCTGATCAGATTAATTTCTGGTTCTCCGATGTAGGATTTAATCTGGAGGGATGAATGTGGCATTGTCTTTACCAGGAACTCCATCTTAATCTGATCTTGGCGCCGATGGCTGGCTGGAATACTCATTTCATTCACCTGCCTAACTCCACATATTTTCTCATCACCGTTCATTTGTGTCACCTGCTCTGGTCTCCATTTAACCTGTCTTGTTCCAGTCATCAGTGCCAGTGGTGAGAGTGTCCCATCGTTACCTTAGTGTTTCTGATTACCTGATCCTGACCTTTTTTGCCTCTCAACCACTGAACCTGCCTGTTCCCGTCTGATCTGTTTGCCTGACCTGTCTTTGGACTCCTGCTGGATTCTGCCTGTTTACTGAACTTGGAACCGCTTCCTGACACATACCTGGACCTCCTTCTACAACCTCTTCAGACATCTGATCTTATGGTTCTGAATCCTGAGGATTTTCTCGACACCGGCTTTGGCTTTGGCTTCGCCCTCTGGATCATCCTGCCTTCCTTTGCCTGCTCTGATATGATATCCTGCTTGTTCTCCATTCTCTGGGACTACAGGGTCTGGGACTCTCTGAGTGGCTCCTGCCGTATCTCATTGACAGCCGAGTGGGTGGAATCAACCTTGTTCTCTGGGCACGGATTTAACTATAAAACCAGGTTAGTGACTCACACGTTCATAATCATCCTTTGTCAGATTTACGTGGTCACTAATCAAATTTTCCTCCTGCGGAGGTTCCTACCTTAGACGTCCTTGCTGTTACTGCAGATCTGCCATTTTTAAATCAGTTTTCAATTATCTGACTGTCTGTCTGCCTTGAATACTGGATCCCCCGTAACTACTAGGACAGACTGGTTCATTTAGATACAGTGTAGTACTGCCAGTAACCATCTGGGGAAAGCTGGACGTTAGAAGTCTAGCGCCTCCAGTGGATAAAAGTTACACACTGTCGCTTTAAAAAACTTTAACCCTTTGAAACCGAAACCATTTTTCTCAAACTGACATTGTCCAACGAAGAAGTTCGTTAAAAGGCACCTCTCAGGTTCAAAGTTACATTTCTTATCTATTATGCTTCATCAGAAGTCAGTCTGAAGAGTGCTGAGTCTAGATCAGACGTTTTAATTAAACTTTACTGCTCAAGGAGTCCAGGACTAAATGAAAAAAAAAAAAAACATTTTACTGAAGATTGAGCTGCAAACTATATTCAAACCTTTGCTGTTTATACGTGCTTCTCATCATCATCAGTCCATAACAGCACACTTCTGTGTTTGTTTTCTTGAGTTAGTTAAGTTTTGCCCTGAACTGCTTCAGTTAGGTGTCTGTGGGGATTTACTCTGCAAGGAGGTGTCTGTGTGTCTACAACTCCAAAGGAAAGAAATTAAATTCCTTGTTCTGAACACTTCAGAGGCTTTTCAGAGGTTAGAATAGGAGGAATAAGCCCCGGGGCTGAAAAACTCTCTGCTAAACTCCAGGCACAGACCTGACGCACAAACCTGAACTGACTGGACAATTCAGAACGGAGCTGCAGAGACATGTTGAGAAATCAAACATACCTTCATATCAGTTTCTCTCTTGAATGTGCCAACAGAAAAACACAGCAAACTCAGCAGCACTGTGAGTTTGCATTGTGAGAGATGATCCCACTACAGCTACAGCTACTGCAAGGCAAGATTCTCCATAGAGCTAATTTCCGTTGCAAGACAGCAATATAAAAAAAACATTACACTGCAATGGTTTAAAGTTAGTTAAAAAATGTATAAGCACAAATAGGAGAATAAAAATGAATGAGATTAATAAAACAATGAAAGAGTATAATAGAGCAAATTAATGATAAAATAAAGGATAAAAAAAGACAGGAAAGGCTGGACTACAAACAGTTCAAGTCAACTTTAAACAAATACGTTTTTAATTCCAATTTAAAGCAACTTTTCAATACTATTGCAGTTTCTGAGGAGCTAAGTTAATCTGTAAAGTAAGATTAATTCCACTAAAGATGAACAAAGCAGGAATTAGTTTTTCAACATTAGTCCTCTACCCAAGACTTCAGAACAATGTGGGCTTCCATGTTTCCTCTGATCTAGGCTTGGTTCTGCTGTTCTGGAGTCACAGAACCTTTTATTTGTAAAGGTCCTGATACCGTGACAGTGAGTATGGTTGGACTGGGTTTTCTAGAGCATCAGTAACAGACATGCTTTTTTTTTTAAATGTCACTACACAAACCAGGAAGACCAAGTATTGAGGCAAGACAAACAGTGGGATTATTCAAAAGGTGTTTATTTAAACTACAGGATGCAGATCTGCAATAGCAGCAACTAGGGCATCTGAGGCAGGAAACTCTGGTTTATACGCAGTGTTGCACTGATACCGATACCAGTATCGGGCGGGGCCCCGATCCGGCACTAAAATGGTGGTATCGGTATGGGTGAGTACCAACAAATAGGGCACTGATAACATTTAGAGAGCCAGAAGTTTATTCAACTATTGTCACCCATTCCAGGTAGGCAGCAGCTTGACAAAGCCATGATGGCAATTATTTTACATCCAAGTAGTATGCAGTCCACTTTTGCATGGCATCGGCGCAACACTATAAGTTCAATCTATGCTCAAAGAGAGAGGTAGGTTCCAACCGGAGGGCTGCCAACAAGATGTGGCAGGCACCGCCCAGAGTGTCACAGTTGTTGCAGCCAAGGAGAACAAATAGGTGTCTGAAGCCAGGTCAGGCAAACTGTTCAGACGTGAAAAGGCAGGTTCAGTGGATGAGAGGCAGGACAGGTCAGGATCAGGAAATCAGAAACACTAATTTATGCTAAAAACCCCTCTCACCACTGGCTAGAGAGAACCAGATGTGACCCTGATGACTGGATGACATGGAGCTTAAATAGAGGCAGGAGCAGGTGGTCAGATGAGAGTTAATGTGAAATCAGGCAGAATTGGACAGCTGAATGAAATTAGTAATTAAGCCAGTCATCAATGTCAAGTTTGTGAAAAGAAAGGGATGAAAAATACATCTTCCTCTTGTTGCATGTAAGGGCAGGACCGGCTGTATCTGGTTCAGTCAGCCTTTACTCCTGCCGTAGCAAGGCCCTTTCTCTATCCACTCTTCTAACCGCTTTATTCATCATGCTTCATACTCTGTTGGTTTTTCCTTCTGCCACCTGAACAGATGCTGCATGTCGAGTTGGGGGCAGTGGCGGCCTAGTGGTTAGGGCATTGTGCTTGGAATCCTGAGGTTCTGAGTTCGAACCCCACTCCCACAGACTGTCACTCTGGGTCCCTGAGCAAGACCCTTAATCCCATACTGCTCCCAGGGTACACCACAATGGCAACCCACTGCTCCCCAAGGGGATGGGTTAAATGCAGAGGTAAAGTTCTCCAATGTTAGATCAATAAAGTTCAATAATTATTATCATTATTGGGGGAGCCAGGGAGATGAAAGAAAGGGCAACTTGCTGCAGGCCTGTCAAGACATGGATGACCAAAGAAGACATAGAGAACATCCATCAGAGAGGCAGCCATGAAGGTGTGTGGTAACTCCAGAGGACTTGCAGAGATCAGCAGCTCAGGTAGAAGAATTCAGCTCCCTTTGGAAAATCTCAAGACGTTTAAAGCCCAGAAGATCCATGTATTCCAACCATGGGGCTCTGGATCTTTACCAGGGACTCCTCCCTGTCTGACATGCCCAGAAAATTTTCAAAGTAAGCCCCCCATGACACACTCTGATCTCATGAATCACCTCAGCTCCAGTCATTTTGAAACAGAGGAGCAACTCTTCACACTGAGCTTCCTCAGTGAAGTTTTCCAGCTGCTTGTATCAGAGACCTTATCCTTAATGAGCTGAGGGCGCTAATTCACATTCTCCCAGTCACCTCAGTTCATGCCAAAACTCGTGGCGTGAAGTCCCCAAACAGAACTGCATCATCCACATAACAAAGATGGCGTAGGCACCTTGTGGGGACGTGGAGTTATATGATGGGGGGAAAAAAAGTAGTGATCATCTGTCCGAAAGGTCAGTTAACTGAGTTCACTATAAAGTTCACTATATAGTCCCCGCTCTATATAGTGATGGAGGGATTTAGGTTAAATTCAAAATAGACGATAAAAGTTATCACACCAGTATATTTATATATATGCCAACAACAAAAAACATTATAAAAACAAAACATAATTTCATGTACAGTTTTAATTTTTGTACATAAATCTTTCCCTTCTGAGGATTTGTGAAGGGAGACCTGTGTTTTGCATGGTCCACACCTTAAAACCTTACTTTTTTTTTTACCAGTTTAATAATGGGGAAGCTATTATTCTGCTTTATATTTTTTAATATATGAAAAATATTTTCTGAGAATGTGTTTAAGAGCAACTCTGCAAATTATCAAACATCTAGAAAAAGTAGACTATTTTCTGTTATTTTCCATGTGAATCCCAGATTGTTCATTCTTCTTTGCCTTTTTTTAAAAAGTGCTTTAAATCAGTCCTAGCTGACTTTATCCATGCTGAGTCAGATCCTGACCTTTAAAAAAGGAGGCAGGAAAAGCAGGATAAAGCTTTACCCTCGCTGCAAGCAGTTAGCCTAGCCTGGTAGCTAAACCAGGTCCTGGATAAAGACAGAGTGTACCGTCTCCATCTGTCTTTGGACTGCTGATTAATTTTGGTGTTTGCTGATCAGGTCCAAATGATTTCACCTCCAGCTTCTCTTGGTAACTTTTCTTTAAAGGATTTCACTTCTGCAACTCGACCTGTCAATCACTGCATATGGACAACTTTTAATGAATGTCAATGGCAAAAGATTTTTGTGGAAGTACGTCACCAATCCGACGACGAACGAAACAGCTTTACTCTTTAAAGATTAAATATTTATCTTAAAAAAAATGGATTTATTTCAAAATATTTTAATTTTGTGATTGAATTTGTATTTGTTTTTTTATGTCTTAATCAAGGTAATTTGGTAGGTGGGGCAGCAACTTGGGCCCCTCTTTTGACCACTGGGTTTTGGTGTTAGGTCGGATGTTCGGACACAGCCACTGTGTAATTTTTAGCCACAAGGGGCTCTAAATCTGTAAGTTTCAGGTTTAGCGCCACTAAAGGTCACTGGTAGTACTGCACTCTGTGTTCTGGTTCTGGTAGCAGACCTCTCTCTGGTATAGAAAAGGAAACATTGAGCATATAGATTAAATCCTTTATCAGAGAACCAGAAACATGTCTGAT
>NW_015150686.1:451468-457980 GCF_000732505.1 Cyprinodon variegatus
GATTCCCTTCATGAAGGTTCCCTTCATGCACCAATTAAAGACTTTAAACTTAAATCTTGATTAAATACTGAAAACACTTTTATTTGAACATGAAAAAAATCTCAAATGTGAAACAGTAAATATTCAAACGGAGTCAGACATTTCTATGCTCACAGAAACAGCTGCATGTCTCTATCATGAGGAGCTCTAAGCAGCTTTGATGAAATCAGCTCAACCAATTAGTTTTCCAGCATCTTGACTGTTTTGAAATTGCTGCCAAACATCAGCAACATGCAGACCTCCAGTTCTTCACAGTTACCAGTTCTGTTTATTTTTAGTTGAAAGAAAGCTGGAAAGTTTTAGCAGCCCTTCCTCTGAGATGGTTTTCTTTGAGTCAGCCATATTTAAAATATTAAAATCTCTGATCAGTACCTTTTGTTCTGCAGCTTCTCTACAGTGAGGCGTCCCGTTCGCTCCAGCAGCAGTCAGTGATAAGCATGCAGGAGGTGCAGAAAGAGCTGGAAAAAGACTGACATAGGAGACACACACCCCTGCCGTCTGCAAATACACATGCACATGAAAAACTCAGCGAAATGTAAACTTTACTTGCAAGCACTTTCACACGGCATGTTCCCGTCTCCCCATCATTATGGAGGCCCAGTGGTCAGCAGTGTGGTTTGGGTCAGAGGCAAACCTCCAGTACCTTGGTTTGTTTTATTTCGCTGTGTGCAGACGGGTGTATGTGTTCTCCTTCAAACCTTTGGATGAAGTCAAGTCCTACATGTTTAACTCATGAGATCATATTTGTGGAGCCTACCAGTCCGTTCTTGCGCTCCGTTGTTTGAGAAAACAAGAAGAAGTCGACGGAAAGATGGAAAAGGAGCAAATGATTATTATTTTATGTTAAAATTACAAACTGCGGCAAAGATTTCAGACAGTACAGGTGGGATTACTTAAATTGCGCTGAGAGCAATGGAAATGGCAGACCTAAGGAGGATCAGGAGAAATTCTTCTCTGTAGATGGAGCAGAGCAGCTGCTGAAGCTGGAGGAGCAAACATTCACTTCAAAACAACCAGAGGGATTCAGAAAAACAAAAAAAGCTACAGCAGTCTGAAAAGGAAAGCTGAAATCTAACCCATCTGTCCTAGATTTGGTTTTAAGTTTTACGTTTGAGTTTTCTTTGGCTTGATTTCCATTTTGTTTTATTCAAGTTATTTTTGATTGTATTTGAGTTCTTTGGTATTTCTTGTTTGCTCTCTTGTGTCATTCTATTTTTCTCTAGCTCCCTTCTAGACTCCTCTGTCCACACCTGCTCCCAATCGGCTGATTAGCCTGGTCTTCTCTCCCATATATACACCTCCTGCTCAGTCTGCTGGTTTGTCGTCATTTCTTTGTGCCCCTTGTCTGTATTCCTGTTTTTTTTTTTGGATTTTTGGATTTTGTGGATTCAGGTTTTTGGATTTTTGCTTCTGTTACCCTATATTTATTATAACTGCAAGTAACCACTTTTAGCTTCTGTGTCTGCATTTGGGTCCTGTCAAACCTCCACCCAACTTGACACCACCGAGTAAAACCTGGTTAAAAAGATATTGAATATGATTTATTTCCAAACCACAACTTCATTTTGTGGAAAAGTAAAGGGAAAGTGATTTTCATGACATTGAAAAAATGTAGAAAACCCAGTTTTCTGCTTCTTTTCAACGTCTATGATTGGACTAAAGTGGGACAAAATCAGCCTAACCAAACACAGCCTAAATTTCCTCAACAATTTCAAGACTATGATGGACTAATCAGATTTAGCCTAAAAACTAACATCTAAATGACTTCTGGTGTTTGTGGGGGAGGGGTTCCCCAGGTAGGGGTTGGGACCCCAAGGGGTCGTAGGACAGCAAGTGAGGGGTTGTTGTTTTCACAATTATTGTGATGTGATTCCTGACGCATATGGAGCGCCGAAAGATACCATGCAATGGAAATAGTAAATCACTTTATTGTCCCACAATGGTGGAAACTGTGGTGTTACAGCAGCAAAAGCATTACAGCAAGACTGCTCACACAAATATGGACTTTAAAAATGTATAAAAAAAAAAATAGATACATAATAAATACATTTATCAAGAAATAAGCTGATGTAATATTAGAAGTTAGAATAGAAGTTCGATGGCAAATCCTCCCTCTTCAAGTTGGCGATCCAACGACCAACCCGTCCGTGGAGGATCAGGAATCAGAAAGGTGGAATAACTCTTTTTTTTTTCACTTTTCCCCGATGTATTCCAGCATCCAGCTGCCATGCACGTGAGCATTGTCAGTTTCACTATAGCTCTGGTGAATTTCAATGGTGAAGTCCTCTGGAAATCTTCAGCATATTACTTTAGGTATAAATAATGATCCATTGCTTATTCCTTGCTGGGCGGACTTCCTTTAAATCTAACTTATGCTAAATATTCTAGTTTAAAATAAATTTTTAATAGTTTAATATATATAATAAAGTTAACAGGTTACCAGGTTATGATAAGTTGGAAAATAAAGATGGATATGAAGTGATCTGGTGACTCTAAAATAGAAAAGCTGCATTATCGTTGGCATGGCTTCATATTGTCTAGTAGTTCCCATTGATTTTGCTTGTAAAATGGGGAGAATTTGTCTTTTTCTAAACAGTGCTGTAAATCCGTCCCATCTGTCTTTATCCATGCTGGGTCCGATCCTGACGTTTGAAAAAGGACCCGTCGCCATAATCTCTACCTCTCTGCCTGACTGACTACTAGCTCCATCACCTATATCACTGCAGGGGGGAAAATTCCAGGAGCCCCATGGCCATTCATTTTGGTGATGCTGATTGGCCAAATATTTATAAATTTTCCCAAGCAACATTATACAATTGGTTATTTCTCTACACTTCAGAAGTGCTTTGAATGAGCGCCTAAGAAGAGAAATGATATGTTCTGTTGGTGGAAATGTTCTGTTGAATGAGAGTCAATTAGTAGAAGTGTTGTTTTAATAATTCATATTACATGTAGCCACTGTGGAAGCATATTTTTCCTCTGCCTATTTGTGAGATAAAATATTCTGAGTGAGCCTTTCCTCTGCCTAAATAGGGGTGATTGTTTAGAAGTCTTGTACCAGTCTGTATGCTGGAGTTGAGGTTGGGATGACAGAAGCAGCCGCCTCCCTACTCCAGACAAAGGTAAAGGGAAGGGAAGGTCATGAGAGATAATGAGTTCACACAGCCTCCCTCATGCCGTGAAAAAGAGACCTGTTCTGAGTGTTTATCTGGCTAAAATCTATGTCCTTGATGAATTGAAGTTTTTTTTTTCTTGGGAATAACCAAATGTTCAAGTTTGAGAAAGTTCTTTATGCAGGGGGTGGGTTGGTTTTCCTGTGTGGTCTTGTTTTACCTACAATGTGAGGGAAGTATTTTATAAAACATCCTACATGCGAGGACTTACAGGTACATATGGGGACATTCAACTGGTCCCTAAATGGTAAAGTTCTGCTCTTTGAGTTCGGGTTAGGACTAAGGTGTGAGTTCAGTTTAGGTTAGGATTAGGTACATCTTGGTAATAGTTAGGGTAAGGGTAATGGTCTGGGTTAGGCTATATGAAATGAATGCAAGTCAATGAAATGTCCCCATATGTCATGCAAACAAAGCTGTGTGTGTGTAAGTGTGTGCATGTAGGTTTGTGTGTGTGTTGGGAGTTTTGTAAGGTATAAATGTATGTATGGGGCGACAGTGGCGTTGGATGTAGGAGTTTGCCCTGAATTTGAAGGGTTGAGGGTTCAAGCCCCGACTCCGACTTTCGGTGTCGTTGTGTCCTTGGGCAAGACACTTCACCTGCATTGTCTACTGATGGTGGTCAGAGGGCCTGGTGGCGCCAGTGTACGGCAGTGAGCCCCAGGGCAGCTGTGGCTACAATGTAGCTTGCCACCATGAGTGTGTGCGTGAATGGGTGAATGAATGTAGTGTAAAGCGCTTTGGTCAAACTCCTGACTTGAATAAAGGCGCTATATACCATTTACCATTTATGCACTAAGGTTGCCTCAGACAGCACCTCCTTCTGAGGATGTTAAACAAATTTAAACCTTATTTCTTCCAAGAACTGCCTCTGCCTCAGCTCCCTAACATCACACCACATACCATTAAGTAAAACTGACATTGATAATACTTTTAAAATCTTTATACATTATGACGTTTCCCTTCAACATCAAGGGAGGCTGCGTCTGAGCGCCCCCTATGGGCCAGCCGCCACAGTTTTCTGTCAAAAATCTATGGGTGTGACCTGGACTAACTTAACATTCCTGTAGTTGGGTTTGGTTTTAGGCCGTGGGGATCGGTGCTGCCTGACTTCGCTCCCATTTCCCCTCTAACTGCAGAGTTCTCCATCACCTCCCCATGTTGTTGAACTGACAAAAGAACAGGAACTGAAGTAACTACACAGCGCTATTTCATGGAAGGAGAGTCTCCCGATGAGAGTGTGACCTTTGGGAGTGCAAAGATCACATTTGACTTTCTGTTGGCGTCGGCCATCTTCTGTCCTGTGGGACGTTGGAGGAGCAGTTTACCTGCAGTTGAGAGGAAGCGGCTGGATTAGCTCATCAGAAAGGGTGGCTCTGTCTGAGGATTCCCCCTGGACTCAGAGCAGGTGGTGGAAGACAGAAGGACTGTAAGAAAAATAACATCACTGTTGGACAACATGTCCCTCCCCATCCATGAATTATTACAGAGCAGGAGAGCTCCTTCAGAGACAGACTACAGCTGCACCCTGTGGGTGCACAAACTAACACTTCCTCTATAGAATCTCTGAAGAAGATTATGCATGAAATGAAGAATAGAAACTAGAAATGTATGCATAGATTTCTGAATTTCTTAATCTAAGTCAGTTTAGTATTTTGGTTCTTTGCTGTCAGCTCATGCAAACATGTAACATCAGAGCTGTCAATACTTTGTTACTTAAGTAGAAACTTTGTCTATCTGTACTTTACCAGAAGAAACATTTTTAGATAACTTTTTACTTGTACTCCTTACATTTTTATGCAATTATCTCTACTTTCTACTCCTTACGATTAAAAAATAGTCTGATTTAGACTCAAATAGATTCATCTAAGCTAATTTTCATTATGGCCTGTTGATATTTAAAAAATTAAAACCCATAAAAATAATTAGTTTAATCCAGACAATTAATTTATTTGTGTTTGGAGTCGGTGCTGCCCCAACTTGTTGTTCATCACATGCCAAAATAAATAGTTTTTCAAGATGATGAAAAGTTAAATTTGACACTGTTACCATTAGTTTTTATTAATAATTACCTAACCCCCTCAATAGCTGCACCTTAAGCAGAATGTGAAACACCAGCAGAGGGTCTTATTTAAATCGCCTCTCCAAGATCCTTCCTACCTACAACATCTGCAACGACTCTTTAAAAACACCTATAGGTATAACAACACTTGATCTTCCTTTGTGATCAAAAAAGAAGTTTTGCATTTGAATAAGGATTTCATTCTGCACATCCTCAGACCCTCATCTTTGCTGCCCCCAACAGGTCAAATAGGAGTTTACATATAAGCTACTGGTTGATTGCACACGCTTTTCATCTATCAACAAATATTTGCACTGCTTCTAATTCACTTGCTTTGGGTCTTTCAGAAGTTAAAGTTCATAGCTTATGGTTTTTCACTCAGAAAAAAAAATTCAATAATAATACATTTACTGAATGTTTATTGAAATATAGGTTTACATTTTACTAAAAAAGTTATATGAATCAATATTTTGAGGGGTCCAAAATAGCAGGTGGAAATCAGATGAGAACGAGCATTACCAGATTCTAAAGTAATTCTGTGAGAGAGCTGAGAAATGTCGTCCTTGGTGTTGCGTTTCTCAGATTCGACTCAGAAAAGCAGAAAAGTAAAGGAGAACAAGCTTTAGTGGTGTTACTGACTTTAGGAAGCAAAGTGGCTCAGAAGCAACACAGAGGTTGCTTCTAATGACTATTTCCACTGACTTTTGTCAGGAGAGTTTGTTTCTACAATCATTCTGATTCCAGTTTTTCACATTTTTCTGTCAACTAGCTGCTGTTTTTCTGATCTCTTCTTTAAAACTTTAACATTACTCCTTTTTTTAACCTAACATGCATTTTATTATAGATAATGTTACAGTAATTTTCCTTTCTGAGGGTATATTTTTCTATTTTTCTGAAAAGTTTAACTTGACATTTTTTTACATCTTTGCATCTTTTTTATATATATTTTCTGTGTGTGAGTCTTGTGGTTTCTGTCTACTTGTTTCCAGCTACTTTCACAAGCAAATTTCCCCACTGTAGGAAAATAAATGTATTTTCTGCACTGTTAAAAAAATTTCAGTTATTTTGTTATGTGTGATCAAAATGTAAGTAGTTACAGTTCATGTTTAATGAACTGTAATAACCAAAAGTTAATAAATATAATAAATGAATATATGTCACAGCTTTAATATATATACAGTATGTATATATATATATATATATATATATATATATATATATATATATATATATATATATAT
>NW_015150686.1:458015-459678 GCF_000732505.1 Cyprinodon variegatus
AAAAATACTCAAGTAAATATATTCCCTAGCACTTTGAGATTTTTGTTAATGAAAAGTGCGGTACAAATTAGATTTATTATTATTATTATTATTATATATAAGTGATTATATGTCAGAGCTTTCATATATATATGTCTGTGTATATATATATATATATATATATATATATACTCAATTATATAATGAGAATTAATTAAAACTTGAACTTATAATGTATTAAAATCCTACTTAATAATTACAGATAACAGTTATTTACATACCAATGTAATATAACCACTATTTTTTACTCTTTATCTTATAACGGCTTTTTATAAAAAACAACCAACATCCCATTGGTTGATGTGCAGTTGGGGGCTGAGCTTACAATATAAGTCTGTTACCTGATTGGCTGCTGCAGACGCCCGTTATTATCTTTTTCCGGTCTACCTCGTTGCTAGGTAACAGCTCCTATGCATTCCTTCCCAGTCCTCTGAATCCAAGCTAGCACCGATGCTATGATAAACAACTCCGCTTTAGGAGGAAAAGCGAGAAGTTTGATGAGTCTGAAGCTGTTTTCTGGAAGCCATGACAGCGATTAAAGATGGAGAACACACGGCGACCATCTACGGCCTGGTGAGAAGTTCGCTGCTTGGACAGAAATTAGCTTCTTGGTCAAACGGCTACATTAGCAGCGACGCAGCTGCTTCATTAAATTAGGAAAAAATAAATACTGGGGAAAACAGAAGTTCATTTAATTTGTCCTAATTATGGCTCTCATTTCTGTAAATGTTCCATTAGATTTATATGATTATAATGATGATTGATACTTTAATTGTTTCTAAATTATTTTCTTTTCATTTTTTTGGCTTATTATTAAACCTGTCGGTAGATATTACGTCACCCAGACCTGTCTGCTTGTTTTATTTTGTGTAGATTAGAGACTGCCAGTATGTGGAGGCTATCCAGCTTCTAAACGGCCAACTTCAGAAACACACCAAGGTGAGTCTGAGAAACTGCAAACTGTTAAAGTATAAATAAATACAAACTAATACTGAAGTATTTATATGTATTTTTAGGGGGTTCTCAAGGTTCTCGGTTAATTAAGAGGATTAATCTCATTGTTTGTGAGATTTAAGAGATTCTGGTCAAACATTACAGAGCTTCCTGTTTCTCTCTGAATGCCTGTATGGTTTTGTTTCTCTCTCAGTCCAGGGCGGCTCTGTCTCTGCTGGGTTTCTGCTATTATCACATCCAGGACTTCAGCAGCGCAGCAGAGTGCTATGAACAGCTCACCCAGCTGCACCCAGAGGTGGAGGAGTACAAGCTGTACTACGCCCAGTCCCTGTACAAAGCTGGGGCTTACCCTGAAGCCACCAAGGCCTCTTTTGTCCTGGACAACCCCAGCAGCCAATCAAAGGTACAACATGGGGCCCGTCTATGATGTTGGGCTCTAGAAAGGCTCTGAAATACTGAACTGCAGCTTAACTGTCAAGAGTTTGAATAAAAGAAGGGAAGGCAGAGTATTATGTCGCCTAAACATGAAAAGGTGGGAAACGAATACAAAAAATAAGATGCAACACTGCAAACAAATGTAAATCTCAATAAGTTATTTTTTCTTAAATTAAGTGCATTTTTTCTTGAATTAAGGAGGTAACTGCAACACTGTGCCAATGGAATAAGACAA
>NW_015150686.1:462167-463285 GCF_000732505.1 Cyprinodon variegatus
CTCTCTCTGTGAGTTTTTCAGATTGAAATTGAATCCGCTGCTGATTTTTCAGTTTCTCACTTTTTGTTTTGTTTTTTTCAGAGGTTCTACAATGAACTGATGAATGAAAATGTACGTCTCTGACATGTTTTCTCTCTTTAACCAGTTCTTTCTCGATTTCTCCCGTTTTTTTATCCAGATGGTGAAGCTGCAGGCTTGTATCAAATATTGTGAGGAAGACTATTCTGCAGCCAAGGTGAAGAGTTTTTACATTAAATCTCAGTCAGTCCAGAACCGTTTCATCCGGCAGCTCAGACTGACCCTGCATCTCTCTCTCTCTCTCTCTCAGTCGCTGTTGGAGCAGCTACCGAAGGAAGACCCAGACTACGTCTACAACATGGGCTGTTTGCTCTACCAGGACGGCAAATATGAGGAGGCCTGCAAGAAGTTCATCACAGCCACGCAGCTGCTGGGATTCGTTCCAGGTGATCAGGCAGACGCACACAGAACCAAACCTTCAGTGGACCGAAGAGGCTGGTTTTACTGGACACCGTTTCCAAAATCCAGAGATGTTAACCTGTTTGTTTGCTGTTTGTCTTTCTGTAGAAGCTGTTGTTTTTAACTCTGAGCTGGTTTTAGTTACTTTTCATTACTTCTCCAAACCTTCAGACTCTGTCCTTGGTTCCTAAACTTAACACCTCTTTGTTGACTCTGTGTGTTAGCTTTGTCCTACAACATCGCCCTGACCCACTACAGCATGAAGAACTACAATCAGGCCCTCAAATGCGTCACAGAGATCATCGAAAGAGGAATAAGGGAACATCCAGGTGGGAACAGGCTTTCGTCCGTCTTTACTTTGCTATCCTTCCTTTATAAAAAGCGTTTTCATATGCATCCTCCTGTTTTACCAGAGCTGGACGTGGGGTTAAAAACGGAAGGCATCGATGATCACAGCGTGGGGAACAGTCTGGTCCTGCACCAGTCTGCCCTGATCGAAGCCTTCAACCTCAAAGCAGCCAGCAAGTATCAGCTGAAGAACGGTAACCATCCCAGTCCTGAGGTCATTCCTTTAAAACGGCCGGCATCAGCTGCTGCCGATGACGGCTTCTGAACCAGCAAAGGTTCCCTTCTAATGCTAC
>NW_015150686.1:466148-467966 GCF_000732505.1 Cyprinodon variegatus
GCTGCAAACACGAGGTACAGAGACCGTACTGATGACATCACCACATGCTGCAAACACGAGGTACAGAGACCGTACTGATGACATCACCACATGCTGCAAACACGAGGTACAGAGACCGTACCGATGACATCACACATCAAACTTAATTGTCTTAATTCAAGCAGTAATATCTAAGCCTGCAAATATACTGATTCCATGGGCAGATCATTTTAAGTCTGCCTAAAATAAATCCACTAAATTTAACTTGTTTTTAGATCAGTTCCTCTTCTGCAGTGACTCGACCTTTTCAGCTCAGTCGGTTCCTGCTGCTTGTTTGCCTTATGTTCATACTGTGAAACACTTGTTTAATTAAAGTGGGATTAACGGGATTATCTGCTTCACAGTACTTTGACATGGCGGCCGACGTCCTGGCAGAAAACGCTCATCTCACCTACAAGTTCCTCTCCCCGGTGAGCCCCCACCTCAGACGTCCACCTGCCTCCACATATGGAGCTAAATTAAGGCCATAAAGTCTGTTCAAAGCTTCTTTTTTTAACTGAAAACTAGTTTTGAAACTGGAAAGAAAAACTTTAAAACCATAAAGAAATGTTACTTTTAAGATTCCAGTGTTGTTTTGTTTTCCAGTTTCAAACTGCCGGCCCAGTTTGGTTTCCAACACGTTCCAACTTCCAAGAGTTCAGGAATAAAATAGTTCATCCAGGGATCATGAATTCATTGTTCCAGACCCTGTGTCATTTAAGCCCCGCCCCTATGCCGAGGGTTCAGCAGTTTGAAACCTAAAAAAAAAAATCTGAAACTGAAAAAAGAAAAAAAAAATTTTTCAGTTTCAGATCTTTTCAAATTAAAACCTATTTTTAGTTTTCAAATTTTTTATTTTTTATTTTTTTATGTTAAGTCTCAGATTGTTTTTTCCCAGTTTCTAAAATGTTCCAAAAAAGTGGAAGAAAAAATATCAAAATCAAATTTAAAAAATTGAAAGAAAAAAAATATTTTTGAATTGAAAAATCTTCCTGGATGGGAAGCAAAACGTCTTCAAACTTGGAAACAAAGTCCAGTGGATAGCTTTTTTGTTTGTTTAGAATGACTGTGACCTGGATGACATATTTAAGCATATTTCTGAAATAATTTTCCATCAATAAATGTCTTTTTCTTTGCTCTGACGTTGCTCCATATTCACATGTTCATGCTTCGGTTCCCTCTGCAGTACCAGTATGAGTTTCTGGACGCGTTGCTGACCAGCCAGGTGGCGCCAGAGGAGGTACAGCGTGTTTCGCATCCACTGCTCCATTGGGGGGGTCATTGGAAAATATTCCATCATTCAGACGTTGGGGTCAGAAAGGAAACCAGATCCACTCTTGCTCTGATTGTCTTACAGGCGTTCAGGAAGTTCGAGGAGATGAACGGAAAACTGACGGAACAGCTCCGCAAGCAGGCAAAGCAGGTGGTTGGTTGTTCCTCCGCCCAGTTTAAATCATCCAGTAGAATCCGGATTTAATTCAATCAGGATCTGATCATAGTTCACAGGCTGAATCCTAATCAGATTAACTATTTAATTGGGGTCGCCATGGTTACAGAAACCTTCATAGATATACCAGGGTTTTAACGGATGGACCAAAATCCATTGGCTCATAATTATGAAGCAGAGCAAAAATAACATCTGCAGAAATATAGTGTTTCCGTTCATAAACAGTCAACTCATTTGGAGCGCAATCAGCAGAAACTGCTTTTTTTAACAGCTAAATTATTCCATGAAAGTGAAAAACAACAGCATGTTTTAAATGCATCTTTTATTAATTCCCAAAGATGGATTCATGTAAA
>NW_015150686.1:470238-472407 GCF_000732505.1 Cyprinodon variegatus
TAACGTTAGCTCTGGCCACCGCAGACGGGGTTAACGTTAGCCCTGGCCTCTGCAGACGGGCTAACGTTAGCTCTGGCCACCGCAGACGGGGTTAACGTTAGCCCTGGCCTCTGCAGACGGGCTAACGTTAGCTCTGGCCACCGCAGACGGGGTTAACGTTAGCCCTGGCCTCTGCAGACGGGGTTAACGTTAGCCCTGGCCGCCGCAGACGGGGTTAACGTTAGCCCTGGCCACCGCAGACGGGGTTAACGTTAGCCCTGGCCACCGCAGACGGGGTTAACGTTAGCCCTGGCCACTGCAGACGGGCTAACGTCCTGGGCGCTGCAGACGGGCCAACGTTAGCCCTGGCCGCTGCAGACAGGCTAACCTTAGCTATCATTTTGTATTTTATTTTGATTCCTTCCTAACTTCCAGTTAGTTTTTTTTATTTCAGAAGGAATGAAAAAAATGCCTAAGAATGAAATACTGAAATTAAAAGATTAAGTAAAATAGTTTTTCTTATAATCATTTATTGAACGTTCCACTTTTGGACAATCATCCATATTTTAGTCTGAGAAGGAAACTCATGGTACGACAAAATGAACAAAGGGGAACACAAGTCCAAAAAGATTTGGATCCACTGCTGTAGAAGATGGAGATTCATCCTTTAGTGTTGATTGATGCCGACGACTTTAAGCTTCATTTCTAAACGCTTCACTTTTAAATGACTACTTTTCTATTTTAGTTCCTGATGTCGACTCTGTGATCATCCTGAATGTTGTTTAACAGTTTGCTGATGATGATGATGATGCAGTGTGTCTCTGTGTCCTTCTGTAGATCCTGAACGTGTGCGCCGTGGTTCTGGCCAACCTGTGCGTCTCCTACATCATGATGAGCCAAAACGAAGAGGTGACAAACCGTCAGAACTGATTGTTCTTCTTTCTAAATTCTCACCTACATTAAATCTAATGATGGAGATCTGAGGATTCAGATTCAGATTCCTGACCTCATGTCCCAGAAAATCATGTTACGATCTTTAGGCGTTTGTCACCCGATCTGTTCCCGGAAGCGCAAACCAAATAAGTTCCGGGTAGGCAAATACTTTGTTTTTCTTACTTTTTTATTCTTTTGTCTTCTTTTTTGGGGGGGGTTCCTTTTAGATATTTTTGTTAATAGTTAAACGTTTTTTCTTTGAGTATTGCATATTCTAAAAACAAAAAAAGCAATACACTTAGATATCCTTTGGAACATTGCTGTGACTGCGCTGAACATGTCCGATGATGACATCACGCAATAGAACGCAGAGAATGTAAAACGCCTCCATTTCTTCCAGAAAACTCTTCAATATTTTCAATAGGATGTAGTTTAGCATTCTTTAATGTTTTACACTGAACAAATGATTTAGAAATAAGTAAAAACCTCTTAAATTAAGTGTATTAACCCTTGATTTGAGTAGATAAATGAGATAGTTTGCCAATGGAATGAGTAATTTTACTCTTAAAATAAGATAATATATGCTGGAAATAAGACAATATAATTGTGTTTTCTTATTTTAATTGTAAATTTGTCTTGTTCCTTTGGCAAAATGTCTCTTTTACCTCTTTAATCCAACAACAAATGCAGTTATTTTAAGAAAAAAATGACTTATCTAGGCTTAGATTTTTTTCCAGTGTAATTATATAAATAGGTATTTTTTATATTGTTTTTACGTCATTTTTCGGTGACCCGGATCTTTCGTGCTCCCCGGATGGATCGGCTAGTGACACGCGCTCCTTTATCATTTTATATGAGCGACAATGGGCTCCGTTTTGCAGCCGATTGCCTTTTCTGCTGGGGCTGGAGCACTCGCTCCTGGGTGATGATCCCAGAGTTCACCAGGGTGTCATAGAGGATGACGGGAGGAGGGGCGCCACCTGCCTTCTGCTGCCCAGCTTTGCACTTCCTGCAGAATGTTTACTTGTTCTTGATTGGACAGAAGGGACTCTTCTTGTTGTCCTCTACAAATCTACAAACACCTCACAGTGTTTGTAGATTGTTCACCATTCATTCCTTAGCGGGGGGGCCGCAAGGAATGAAAGACGTTGATATTACACACCCCAGAAAAAAAATTAGGCAAGCTTTAAAACTGGACAGAAGAGCATCATTTACATTCTGATGCAATTTTTGCTGTAAAATTTCAATGAATGAAAT
>NW_015150686.1:474841-477155 GCF_000732505.1 Cyprinodon variegatus
GTAGTAAAGTAAAGTAAAAATATCAGAAAAATCTACTTGAGTACAGTAACGAAGTATTTGTACTTCGTTACTTCCCATCTCTGGTAATACACATTAGTACTTTTCGATGGAAAATACAATTTTATAGGATCTGAATAAAACTGACATCTTTGCAAAAATACAAGTATCACAATTTCACTAATTAACGTTGTTTTTCATTTGGCTTGTTTTCTAATGAGGAGTAATTTTAAAATAGCTACTTTTACATTTTTACTGCAGTAAAAAGTTGATGATCTAACTTCTACAGAAAGTGTTTTTCCACAGCAGGATTTATATTTCTACTGGAATAAAAAGCAGGAATACTTTTGACGCCTCTGACTTTAACAGAACGCTGAGTTTAATTAGAAGCAGGAGTTTATTAGCGCTCATCTGTGTTTTTATGCTCGTGTCTAGCTGGGGACAGATACTTGGTTCTACGCCAAGCGTTGTTTCCTCTCCCTGCTGGAGAACATGGCCAAACACATGGTCATGCTGCGGGACGCTGTGGTGCAGGAGTGCATTCAGTTCCTGGAGCAGTGTGAGGGTGAGCCGCAGTTACACAACAGCCACAGACACACGGATGGAAATGGGAGGGGCTTAGGGGACTCAACCGTTTCCTCTTGGTCTCCCTGCAGCTTACGGGAAGGAGGTGCCGGCCATCATCGAGGAGCCTCTGGAGGAGACCCCCCTTCACATCGGCAGGAACACCGTCACGTTCGAGGCTCGGCTGCTCAAGGCTCTGTTCTACGAGGTGATCGGCTGGAACAAGTGAAGCCTTTCAGGGACTGACCGGAAACATCTGTGCAGCTGTGGATGAACGGCTCCGACTCCTTTAAAGCTTTTCATTTAGACAATAAAAGTTTGAGCTGTGAAAAAAAACAAGCTTTTATAAATAAATGGATATTTATGATAATAAAAGGTAAGTTTTGGTAAATTTGAATAAAATATGTCAGAAAGTCACCTTGGAGGTTTTTATTGAATCAGTTTCAGGTAAGAAGAGAATCTCTGACACATAAACATCAAATTAAACATTTTCTGTCGTTCCAAAAAAGCTGAAAAACAATCCACAAGACGAAAAGCTTCCAGGAAGCTTTTTTAATTAAAAATGGCGGGAATAGCGTAGAGCTAGAGGCTTTAGATCAGGAGTAACCAATTAAAAATCAGCAGGGTCCGAATAAAGAAAATCATCAACCAGTAAAGATCCAGAGACATTTTTAATCAAAATCTGTTACTTTTAACAGATTTAACACTGAAATAAAATCAGGTGTTTATGCATCCATGTTATACATTTAATTTTTTAATAAAATTAAAAACAATAGAACTTTTTTCCATCCTCTTTTGTTGGGCTGCTGGATAAAACCTGGAACTAAACGCTATTTCTGACATTTTGAATTGAAAAAATTTCCTGGATGGAAGAGAAACGACTTTGAACTTAGAAACAAAATCCAGTGGATTGATTTTAATTTTTTTAGAATGACTCCAACCTGAATGACTCAGAATTTTCACCAACAACATTTTCTGTCAGTAAAACCAGAAACACGTCCTGCAGCTTTTCTCTTACAGCTAATCTAAAACAAAAGGCAGTAAATAAAACAGGCCAATGGATGCATGCAGTATTTGGTAACAACACGGATTATTTCTCGCGTCAAAACGGACAAAATTTAATATTTATCAGATAAGACATTATTTTGACTTCTGAATTAACTAATTGTAAAGACAAACTTCGCAGCATTTTTTTAAAAAATGAACAGAGATCAGTTCAGGACAGCGGCCTCTTGGTGATGTCCTGCTCTGTCAGGTGAAAGTTCAGGTATCCTCCCAGAGCGCCGACCGCCACCGCCGTCATGTGGCTGGAGCAGCCGTCTGTAAACGACACAAAAACATCCGGTTGGATCATTAAATCATCCGCTATGAAGTTCAGCTCATTCTGGGACACAAAGCAGAGCTGAACCCAAACTTTTCTGTTTTAGGAAGCTAAAAGTTTTCAGCTGAAAGGTTGTTTAGGTTGGAGCTCAAATAATAAAGATATCTCCATCAGTAGAAGGGGATTAAAGAGCAGTTAGAGGCAGTGTTGTGGTCAAGACCACCTAACCCGAGACCAAGACCAGCACCAGTATGTGACAATAAAATGTGAAACATTAATAAAATCACAAACATTGGTCTAAAAGACCTAAAATCACATAAAAACACCTAGATATTTAACACACAGAACTGGAATAAACATAAACATCTTTTAAAGGAATAGTACACCCAAAACATGATTAGCCTTCATTTTCTACTCACCCCCGTGCTGAAC
>NW_015150686.1:478281-482201 GCF_000732505.1 Cyprinodon variegatus
GTTATTTCCACAGTTGTGGTCTTGACCGGTCTTGAAATAAAATGCCGAGTCCTCAGCGCCATCTTCTCAAAATTTGCTTCGACATCCAATTTTAATATTTTCATCAAACACTAATTAAGATTCATGTGGATCTTTTTCACACTGGAAAAAATCAAAATCTACATAATTCATTTTTTTCTTAAAATAGGTGCATTTGTTCTTGGATTGAGGAGGTAAAAGAGACATTTTCAATAAGAAAACACAATTACATTGTCTTATTTCAAGTGCATCTTATCTAATTATCTTATTTTAAGAGTAAAAATACTCATTCTATTGGCAAACTATCTTATTTACCTACTAAAATTAAGGGTAAATACACTTAATTTAAGGAATGTTTACTTTATCTGCTCAGTTTATTTACCTGACTGATGTCAGCTTTTCTCAAACCCCAAATTCTTGGTGGGAAAAGAGAAAGTAGAACTACTCAGAGTAACTGCTAACTACTCAGGGTAGGACGGTTTCACCTGCAACGCCACACAATTCTCCTGAGATAGAGGTGTTTGTAGAGCAGACATAAGTTCTTCCTGCCAGATTCTTTCTCATGTTTATTCATAACATGTTAGTTTAACCAAAGTGTCTAATTAATTTTGACTACTTTCCATTATTGTGAGTAAGGAGGAACAGACTCTGTCCAGGCAGAACGGGGCTGATTACGGTGCAGAAAGGGCCGTATGATGAACTGGTCTCTCTTTGCAAAGATAAAATAAAGTTCTGACTGAGAGAAATCCATCGATCTCTGTTTATTTAACTGGGATGAATAGTTGACTACTTTTTTCTCACTACACAGACATTCTCCTTTGGTTTGAGTGTTTGTATACACTGGAAAAAATCGAAATCTAGATAAGTCATTTTTTCTTAAAATAAGTGCATTAGTTCTTGAATTGAGGAGGTAAAAGAGACATTCTGCCAATGGAACGAGACAATTTACACTTAAAATAAGAAAACACAATAGCATCGTCATATATAACGAACTTCTCGACTCATTGACATTTAAACCTATGACAATAATCTCTTAACCACGTTAACGTCCAAAATGGAGGATATCAATGCGGAAATCGGCCGCAGTTACGCAATCGTGTTATTTAGAGATGAAGGAAACTGACCTGGAAGTATCTTCTCCCTCCGTTTGACTCTCCTGTGAGGCTGAAGCTGCTCCAGCAGCTCATCTCCTATAATCTGCGAGATGAAGCTCTCTGGGGAAAGATGATAAAAACAGCAGCTCGTCAGAGAGACGCCTCAAAGCCACCGACAGATGTTGGGTGATCAGGGGTATATAAGAGCTAAAAAAGGCACGTAAGCCCGGCGGGCCCGGTAAAGGGCCCAACTGACACCAGCTGATGTTTGTTTATTTATACAAATGGCTCAGAAACAGTCACATGGTGTTTCATCCACACACCTTCCAAATGGGACTTTAAAGTTTCTAAAACATTTTTCAAAATAATTTTTTCACAAATACGTTTTGTTTCATAGCTGTGTAAACAAATAAAATTAGATTTAAAATTCCACCTGAGTTGCAACAGCAGGTATTCATTTTAAGCCCCACACCCATCCCCCCGCCCCACAATGGCCGCCATCATTGGAAACTAGAGGCTCTGTAAACAACCCAATCCATCCCAGAAGCATGATTCGTTCTGCACATGCGCATCCAGATATACGTCCGGCTCGTCCTCGATTTTATTTTCTTTGTCTCTTCCCGACCTGCACCGGAAATGCGATCCTACGCTACTTCCGCTTGCTAACTTTTTCGGCTTTGGACTTAAACATGAATCTATTCTTTTTGCGTTTTATGTTTTCGTTTCGTTTTAACCTTATGCTATAAAGTGCGTAATCTAAAGAAAGAAAACATGGTTTATTCGTATTTTGCCAGTCTGATGATGACGTCAGTGAAGCAGTTTAACGAGGAGAATGTAAAAAGCATTCAAATTCTCTCACAAAAGTCATAAAACATTATTTTAAAGATTTGTATTTCTATTTTTTAGTGAGTTAAGGATAGAAATAAGTAGTTTTGGTACCATAATAACATTATTTATGGACATCCGGATGAATATCTCAGGCTCAGACCTTTCCAAGGAGGGGTCAGAGGTCATTGTGAGACCATTTCAGGTGATGTAACTGGCATGCGTTACATAAGCTTGCTCTGTTATTCCTATTTCTATTCAGTTTAGTGATTTTTATTGGTAAATTTCAATGAAACAACGGCTAAATCTCAGGAGCAAAGGCTTATTTAACGCCTTTGTACCCATCTGGTTTACTTTAAATTAGAGTTAATCTGCAAAAGAGAGAAAAAACCTGATGGATCTGATCATGCTTACATGTTTAGAGCTTCTTAGTAACTCCTGGGAAAAAACCAAGTACTCACTGTCCCTCCCGAAACAGCCGACTTCATCGTCTTGCAGCCTGAGAATGTGCTGCAGCCAGTCGGTTTTGTGGAAATCAGAGAATCCAGCTAATCCACAAATTAGGACTGCAAACAAAAAGAAGAGGAAGGAAGTTTTGACATTTCTTCAAAGCACTTTTTCCCTCATATCAGGAAAATATGCAATCAAATAAAAACTCCTCATGATCTCGGTGAAGAGTTTTAGAGTTGTTTTTTTATCTATGAAGCAGTCATGTTGCGGTCATGAAGATGTTGGAGCAGGACTGGGAACAGACCCGTCATGCAGACGACATTCTTTGTGGTGCAACTCCAAAATGCACCATGTCCCTCCACCAGGGGCGGATATAGGAAATGTGGGACCCTAGTCAAAGACAAGCAGGGGCCTTCTGAATGGAGAAGACATAAAACAGACTCATTCTACCCATTCTCTCTAATCCTGCTCCGTTGTTCAGGCCTCTGGATAAATGCAGAGAAGAACTCAGCGAATGGATGAACTAAATGTTCTTCAGCTGATTTAAACTAACCATTATTCTACAAATCGATTAATCCGTCCATTATTTTTTCAATAAATAACCTGACGGCTAAAGATTCCTTAAAGAAGATTTTTCACTAAATTAAACCGGGTAAATCTAAAACTTTTCCACTTGTGGACTTCTGGATAAAGCGGATTGACAGATAAAATTTCTTTTTGCAAAATGTTTATAAATATTTTTATAATTTTGATATAATTATTGCTCTAAGTGGGTCACTCCGTTAACTAAATGTATTTTATAGAGTCTCTGTACTTCAGGTAATGATTAATCGATTACTAAATTAAATGATTCATTCACTAATGGATTAATCCCGTTAATTGTTTCAGCCCTAATTTAAGCTAAAGTGAGTTTTAGGACCAATAGGAAGAGCATTTCAAAGTTAGCACCCAGCTTCAGCTGGAGAGAAGCAATCAGGCTCCATAATCTGGACTCAGATTATAATCAGCCTGAACCTTCAGAGGCTCATAAAGACAGGAACAAAGTGGACCTTCTATCATCTAAAGGATTAAAGGACAAACGTTGAAAAACTATTTCCTGTTTCACTCATCTTTAGCAGAATTGATCCCTGCAGCTGATCCAGAAAGCTGCTGCCTGCGTCCTCACTAGAACTAAGAAAGAGCAGAACATCAGCCCAGATTTGAAAATTCAGTGATTTATAAAATACTTTAATAAATCACTGAATGGCTGAGCTCCAAAATACATTATAGACTGGGCAGAGGAGAAGACAACACATAGCACAGCCCCATTCTACAGATAGATAATTGTTAATAGAATAGACATCCATTATCTGTTCTAGGTTGTGTCCCTCTCTTCTTGTCCCTTTTCTTCTTGTTTTCCTCTCTATGTTTTGTGACACACTAATATTATCAGCGTTCTGATGGCATTTTAGCCAAAGGATGTAATAACTATTAATGGAAACAGAGTTTTATGGGGCCCCCAGAAACTTGGGGCCCTAGGCAACTGCCTAGTTT
>NW_015150686.1:483989-487679 GCF_000732505.1 Cyprinodon variegatus
TTCATTTATAAAAATCTTACTTTGTTATATAGATATTTAGTTTGGAACTAAATAAATATTTACTTTGCAAAATAAATATTTAGTTTCTTAAATAAATATTTAGTTTCTTAAATAAATATTTAGTTTCTTAAATATGTATTAAGGTACAAACTAAATATTTAATTTGGAGCTAAAAATTGATTTAACAAACAAAATATTTAATTTGCAAACTAAATATTTATTTTGTAGCTAAATATTTATTTAACAAACTAAATATTAAATTTGTAGCTTAATATTTTTTTTTAACTTTTTTTTTTTTTACAAACTTAATATTAATTTAACAAACTAAATATTTATTTGCAGCTTAATATTTTTTTTTTTTACAAATTTAATATTTAATTTGCAAACTAAATATTTAATTTGTAGCTTAATATTTTTTTTACAAACTAAACATTTAATTTCCAAACTAAATATTTATTTTGTAGCTAAATATTTATTTAACAAACTAAATATTTAATTTGTAGCTTAATATTTTTTTTACAAACTAAACATTTAATTTCCAAACTAAATATTTATATAACAAAGTAAGATTTTTATAAATGAATGAATGAAAAAATAACCCTTATTTTTTCTTAAAACACGCTAAATAAACATAAATATTGCTCCTAATTTTTGACTTTACAAATGGTGCCCCATAGAAAGTCTGTTTAACCAATCAGATGCTCCCTGTGGAGTTCCTCTATTATTCCTCTACTGAAGTAAAATCTTCTATCCATGACAAAAATGAAACTAAAATGTATTTTTCAGTGAAAAGCAACGGCTTAAGATGATTTCTGTTTATTTTTTAAAGTTTTTACCATTCGGCCGATCATAAAGTAGAGCAGCTGGTGGGACAGAGAGTAACACGGACAACCGAAACGAGTCATGGTGTCCCGGCAGGGTTTGGTGACGATGCAGGGCGTCCCGTTCATCTTCCTGTTCAACCAGAAACACATCAACCAAACAAAAGGGGGTGCTTTAAAACTGCAGCTAAAAATGCATCTGAATATTTCAGAGCAGAAACCTTCTACTGTATCTAATCTCTTCTGGTCATACCAGGTCCCCAGCAGCAGAGTCAGGCACTTGTCGCTGAGCTGCTCATCATAGCACTCGGATGTCAGGGTGGACGGGTAAACCAGGCTGGGATCAGTGGTGCGCCACTCCTGAGGAATCGTCCAAAACGTCCAAGTCAGCAGAGGCTCGAACTCTTAAAAAAAGAAAGAATGGGAACTTCTCTGAGTTCTGAGGATTCAGACGAATCTTAGTTCAGATTAATCCACTTTGCAAGCAGATTTGATCCGATCGTTTTAAGCATTAATGCGGTAGAAAGAAAAAAAAACAGGAGCCAAAAAAGCATCCCTGTGGAACACCACGGCTGCACTATAGGAACTATACAGTGAACTTTATAGTGAACGCAGTTAACTGACCGTTCAGACAGATGATCACTAACGATCACAGACAGAGAATCGCTACTCCTCCTCCACCGCGCCGTGCTTGCGCCATCTTTGTTATTAGTACCCGCTGTCGGGCAGCGTCCGCCTATGGCGATAGCAGGCCGCTGTGGGAGGAGAGCTCTATAGAGTGGGGACTATAGTGGACTTTACACCTTGCTCACACTGAATCCGGTGCGGTTACCGAGCCGACGGAGACCGCAACTCCCGCACACCCCCTCTCACACCGCCCTTTTGACTACGGTGCGGTGCGGCTCTGCGGCTCCGGCAACAGGTCCGGAGATTTAACAGAAGTTCACTTGAGTTCACGTAACTTCACGCGATAACACGGCCCAAATAAGGATATTTGCGAGAGCTTGTTGCGGAGGGCTCCGGCACGCCGCAAGGATAGCTTTCTTGCGGAATTTTCTGCAGCGCCGGAGTGTCTCGGTAACCGCAGCCGGACAGCTCAGCAGCCGGTGAGAGAGGTTTACGTCTTTTTAATGACTTGAAATCACTGCGGCGCCGCACCCACCGCACCGCAACGGTAAGACCGGAGTCGGTGTGAGCCTGGGGTTATAGTGAACTCAGTTAACTGACCGTTCAGATAGATGATCACTGCTTTTGGTCACTAACTCCTCCTCCACTGCACAATGCTGGGCTCCCCACTAGGCCCCCTGCTGGGCTCCCAATGGGCCCCCTGTTGGGCTTCCCCACTGGGCCCCCTGCAGGGTCCCCGTGCTGGCCCCCCGGTTGGGCCCTCCAATGGGCCCCCTGCTGGGCTCCCAATGGGTCCCCTACTGGGCTCCTCACTGGGCTCCCCCACTGGGCCCCCTGCTTGGCCCCCTGCTGGGATCCCCACTGGGCCCCCTGCAGGGTCCCCGTGCTGGTCCCCCGGTTGGGCCCTCCAATGGGCCCCCTGCTGGGCTAACCCCCTGGGCCCCCTGGTAGATTCAGTGTAGAATCCCCACTGTATGGAAGTTTCTCTGATTAATTCCATATTATTTGTTTGAAATGGTAGGAAAGAGTTTTTTCAGGTTGTTCCCTGGCATCTCTTGACTGCGGGGCCTCCAGCTACTGACGGTTCCTCTGGTTCTCTCTCCACTGCAGCACCGGAGCTCCGGTTCCAGGCCAGCCTGGACTGTCAGAGATCCGGTTCTGACAGAACTTCTGGGTCAAAGTTCATCTAACTCATTTGGAGGATTATTTTTTTTGTCCCTCCCATTTCAAAGAGCGGCCATAGGGGCCTGAGTCAGGCCTCAGATTTCTTATTAAACTCTCTTAGACACTGAAGCAGGTTTAATCTAGACTCCACAGCTCTGCTTCCTCACCTCTGTAATATTTGGGGTCATTCAGCTTGAGAGCGGCGACCGCCTTCTCCAGGCTTTGATCGAGACGATTCAGCAGCGTGACGGCGGTGGTCCTCTGAGCCCAGCTGAGCGGGTCGGTGTGAGGCCAAGTCCGCACCGCCTCCTTCAGCTCAGCTTGGACACGAAAAAAAATCAAAAACATTTTTCTTCTTCAGACTTAAATCTTTTCTGCATCTTGATGTGTTTATTCTGAGAATATTTACTAGATTAATTCTTCCGTTATTTTATCTTTGTTTAGATATTCCCAGGCTTTCGGTAGTTCGCTTTAAATGTTTCAAGTCTAATTTCAAAATTAGAAAGAAAAGGTGAGAAAGCAAAGAAATCAGTTTTTAAATGATAACATAATAAAAAAAAGATTAGTAATGCAAACGCTCTGTGTGAAAAAGTAATGATAGACATTCAGCTACATTAGACTGTTTTAAACAGAAGCCCCAGACCATCACACCACCACCACCGTGCCTGAATGTTAAAAGTCATATTCAGAATTCTGAAAGTATATGAAATTAATACAATTTCATACAGAAATAAATAAGTAATACTATAAGGTTAAATGTTGATTTATTTTTATATTTTATTTCATAAAAATTTTACAAATGTTATCTTTTGCATATATTTACATGTATTTGTCATTTTAGGGACTCTTTTTTTATTTAAATGTTTCTCAGCTGGCATCAGATAACTTTTCATTTATATAATTCAAGTATGTACTTTATAAACTGGGACTTGAACAAATAGCCTCGTGAGACCATCCTGATCTAGTGAGCTTTCAAGATTTCACTAATCAGTCTGGAGATAACCTGACTCCACCAGATGGATTTGCTCCGCATATCCATCTAGAAATAGCCTGACGTAGTCCTACTCAATTCTAGTCA
>NW_015150686.1:493118-494235 GCF_000732505.1 Cyprinodon variegatus
TTTATTCTCGTAGTGTTACAACTTCTAGTAATTTTAGGACTATTCTCGGTGCGACTTTATTCTCATAAATTTACGTCTTTATTCTCGTAATAGAAAAAAGAAATCCCAAGCCTGCCCTTATACTCCATCATAAGTTAGAGCCTCAACTGCTTCAAGGATTTTAACATCAAATTAATAAAAAATGAAACTAACATGTCGTTTTTAACTAGACACACCAAAATATAAATTTTTTTTCTAATTCTATTTATAAATTAAATGGAAATTAATGGGTTATTTTTTGTCTGTAGAGTAAAAACTTGTGGAGTTTTTCAGTTTTCTTTGAGTTTAAGAACTTTTATTTTGCATTTTTAATCGCTGCGGTCCCTTTAAATCTGAGGCTCCGCCCCCAACAAACAAACATGGCGACGTGCGGTTCCACCGTGGCGCTCCTCGCAGGATTTGCTGCATTTCTTGCGGTTGCAGCCTGGTGTTTCTCGGCATCCTCCGGTGTGAGCTGTCCGGGTGTTTGTCTGGCAGCTGCTGCCGGGCTCCTGTCCATGTTTCTGCGGAGGCTGCGGCTCCGGGACGCCGCCTCGGAGCGGCGGGTCTGCGTCCTGGTGCTGGGGGACATCGGACGCAGTCCTCGGATGCAGTATCACGCTTTGTCGCTCAGCAAACACGGATACCAGGTCACCTTTGTGGGGTTTTTAGGTGAGAAAACGGCTCCCTGAAAACAAACCTCCATTATCTGGAGTTATTCTTAGAATAAAGAAGAAAATAAACTAAAAACTCAACAATAGAAGCAATAAAACCTAAAAACCTGACATGTTTCTATAGATGCCCTTAAAGGGGGAAATATTTCTGCTGTTGAACCGATTTTAAACCATCGCGATACTTAAATTTCAAACACGGTGTCGATGCCCAGGAATGTATTTAATAATCGTTACCATGGAGATAAAAAAGTTTAATTAAAGGCATGTAAAATCACTTTACTGACATGAAAACTCACCTTTTTAAGTTTGACATGGAATATTTCTCAGATCGGTCACAGAAAAGTGAGATAATTAATGCTAAATAATAATAATATTCTATTCTATATTATTTATTTCTATAGCTCCAATTCACATCATGTCATCAG
>NW_015150686.1:496555-498086 GCF_000732505.1 Cyprinodon variegatus
TGAGCCACTCTAACTAGAAGCTTTATCAAAAAGGAAAGTTTTAAGCCTTAATATCAGTCCTGATATGAAAGAAAATTCTGATTCAGATATCTGTAAAGATCAGCCTGATTCATAAAGGCAGATCTAGTTAATTTTTTTTCGTCTGCTGTTAGCCTAAATAAGCAGGAGCAGTATTATGTCAAAATAGTTTAAAATATACAAATATTTTACATTTTAGATCAAAAAACCTTTTTTTTCTGTGAATATTTTCTGTCCACAACTCCTCAAGACATCAGGCTTTACATTTTGCATCTAATCTTCTTAAAGAGAATGTTTTTTGTCTGATTATTCTTAAAAAAAAAAAAAAAAGCTTGATTAATCAATTAGCAAATTAATTGTTATTTACAGCTTAACAAACTCTTGTTTTCTGTATGGATTCAGTGATTTTTCTGGATTAAGTGTTTGAGCATCGATACTTTGCAGAGTAAGGATGTTTCTGACGAGCTCAGTTCTGATCCAACTTCTTATTTCTGATATCAAACCGATGTTTCAGCTTAGAGTGTCGTAGATTATTCTAGATTATTTCTCCTGCAGCATCAGGTTTGGGTCTGTGGGCTGTTAACTCGGCCGGAAACCAGAATTTAAAGACCCTTTTAATCCCAGAATTTGGTCAAATTTCTCTTTTCTCTGAGTTTGTTGGATTTTGTCCCAACATGAAACATCTGAGAAACCCTTTAGCGGAAGCAGAGCAGATCAGGAGCAGCTCTGTTGGTCAGGAGATGAACCAAGATGGCCGACGGCGGTACGGCTGTCTAAGAGCGTCTCTGAATGTTTTCCAGACTCCAAGCCTCATCAGGACGTGCTGAGCGAGGATAAGATCCGGATAGTTCCCATCTCGGAGGTGAAAGGCGTTCGAGGTAAAAGGATCTCCGTTCGCTTTTTCCTGCAGAATCGGCACCAAAACGTCTGACGGTAAAACCTGCTGCTTTTCCAGCGGGACCCAGACTGCTGGCGTACCTGACCAAGACGCTGCTCCAGTCGCTGCAGCTTCTCTGGGTTCTTCTGTCCCTGGAGCCGCAGGCTCACATCCTGATGCAGGTCCGTTCGCTCCTCTTTTCTCCTTTATGGAGTCTCTGTTTTGAGTCGCTGTAGCTTTTCTCACCGGTTGATGAATCTACGCTCTGCTCCCAGAATCCTCCGGGGCTGCCTGGGATCGCCGTGGCGTGGCTGGTGTGCGTCCTGCGCGGCAGCGAGCTCATCATCGACTGGCACAACTACGGCTACACCATCATGGCTCTGAGCCTCGGTGCGTCGCATCCCCTGGTCCGACTCGCCAAGTGGTCCGTCCCATCGACACGACTTTTCTGTTTACTTCCTGTTTCTGCTGGGATTAATGGTTTGGTGGAAACTGGCTCATTGGAAAACTGGGAGATTAAAGTGATTCTTGAACTTTTAGTTCAACTCAGGCAGAATGAAGCTGATTTCTCAATCATCTTTATTTCCTCCTGCAGTTCAGACTCTTAATAATAATTCTGGCTTAAACATGTATATA
>NW_015150686.1:501422-503536 GCF_000732505.1 Cyprinodon variegatus
GGTATTGGCTATGGGTATGCTGGTCTGACAGGGTATGCTGGTCTGACAGAACAGCGGCCTCCCAGTGTTCACACTTTGTCGGCCATTTATAACGTCTGTCGACACAAAGGGAAGCATCCTGATGTTCTGCAGCCTTTGCAGAACATCCGGACTCCCAGCTTTCTGTAAAAACCTTTAGGAGGATTTTAGCCTTTCTAGAGGAGCCCGTCTATGGAGGGAGTTTCGTTCCATTATTGTATTAAAAAAATGCAGAAATCAAAGTCGTAGGGAAATCATATTTAAATGTCAAATCATTTAAAAAGGGTCCCAGCGTTCCCACGCACCTCGCTCTTCTAGCCGGTCCATCTTCACCCGTCGTTTTCCACAATGGCGGTCAGACAAACAAAACAAACCGGTGAGGAACCAAACAGGAAATACGCATAGAGTAGAGTGGATGTAGATCTGACCAATCAGAGGCCTCCAGTCAGTGGTCACCTATTATATTTGCGTTCACTGCGACACGCAGATGACCTGGTTTCTGAGCATAATCCAGGATTAACAAAGACTTGAACGACCCTCATTAGTAAAGGCCTGTTTAATTTGCATGTTTTCCAAGCCAAAAAAAAGGCTTTGTTGGTCTATTCTATAAAGAATTCTACGCCGTTTCTGACATTTTGAATCAAAAAAGCTCCCTGGATAGGAAGAGAAACATCTTCAAACCTGGAAAACAAAGTCCAGTGGATTGATTTTTTTTTTTCCTTTTTTTTTGGAATTACCTGGATGACGGAGAATCTTCACCTGCAATAAAATTTGAAAATGAAAAAAAATCTGCAATTGTTTTCTTTGGAAACATAAAATTAAAAATAATGAAATATGAAAAATTCATGGTGTTTTTCCTCCAAACCTTTTCTTGATTTTATTTCTGAATTTTATTTGTTTTTTATTTCAAAACACAAAATGTGTTCTTTGCAACAATAATGGCACAAAATTCACTCCATAGGTGTTGTTTCACATTGATGTATTTCACTAAAAATAAAATTTCTCTGTCATATATTTCTATGGCTGATTGTAAACGATGTTTAAACTTGAAAACTGATTTATAGACGGTCGATAAATTACCGTAGGCCAAACCTGGCAGATCCTCAGCCTCTTATTGTTCATTTTGACATAAAGCTGAGCCGCTGTGTTGTTTGCAGGGCGACCACTGTGTATGACCGACCGGCCGCCATCTTCAGGGAGACTCCTCTGGATCTGAAGCACCGCCTCTTCGCCAGGCTGGCCCGTTCTCACCCGCAGTTCGGCGCCTCGGGGTGAGTCCCGATGAAGAACTCGATAAATCGATGTTTCAGACCCTGAAGCTCCCCGATCCGCCCTCAGGTCCCTCTCTGACTCCACCGCGTTCACCGTCTATAACCCTGGCGACGGCGGCGTGGCTCTCCGGTCGGAGCGACCGGCGCTGCTGGTCAGCAGCACCAGCTGGACGGGTGAATAAGCCGCTGATGTGTGACGAAGTGTGGATGTTTAACTGGAAGCATCCTGACGGTTTGATGGTTTCTCTCTGCAGAGGATGAAGATTTCTCCATCCTGCTGAAGGCTCTGGAAGGTACCAGATGTTCCTCATCCACAGCTGCTTATTCTTTCACTCCCTCTGATCGGCCGCTTTGTTTCAGACTACGAAGGCTTCATCAGAGGAGGAGCGCCGCTGCCGGCTTTAGTCTGCGTCATCACAGGTAGAGCTGCGGGAGGCGGGTCCTTTTAGACCTTCAGCTTCTGCTCCACGCTGATGGTGTGTTTGTGCAGGGAAGGGTCCTCAGAAGGAGCACTACCAGAAGCTCATCGCCGCCATGAGTCTGGAGCACGTGACGATCTGCACGCCGTGGCTGGAGGCTGAGGACTACCCGCTCCTGCTGGGTAGGAGGAGGTTCTGAGGGACCATGTGACGAACACAGCTCACTGAAAACAAGCAGCATTAGAGGTTCTGGAATGCAGCACAGATCCGGATTATTAGAATCATTTCAGACGTTTAAAATCTGAGCAAACATGATCCGTCGTTCTGATGGACAGGGTTCCTGCGGGTCCTTAAAAAGTCTTAAAAGGCATTGAATTCTTCAAAATAAAACAAAGGCCTTAATTGG
>NW_015150686.1:503678-505566 GCF_000732505.1 Cyprinodon variegatus
TAGGATTTATTTTTGTAATCTAAATAAAACATTAAAATTTAAAAAAAAAAATTTTTATTTAAGAAAAAAATAACTTCTCGCTAGGGATGCACGATATAATCGGCCCCCTAAAACTGAATATCGGACATCGGCCACCCCACCGATATTTAACCCGATATTTGATCAGCTTCTGAGTTTCTAAAGTCTAAAAAAAAAATAATACTACTTCATTAAATGTCAAATTATTCAGGCTTAATATACATGTATATAAATGTACACTTTATCAGATTATATTGTCCCAAAAGTTGGGACTTGATCAACAGCCGATACCGCACCGTGACGTCACAAACCAGTAGGTGGCAGTAGTGTTCTTTGACAAACATGGATGCCTCCAGTAAAGTACATTCAAATAAAAATTACTCTGAATTAAAAACACTTACTTATTGAAAAATATGTAATAATTTCTGATTTAAAGAACGTTCAGAAGTTTTAATTCTGAATATGACTTTTTCTTTCTTAATCGATATTTTCATCTCCTCGCTGCACAGACTGACTTCTGACATAAACGGAGGAAGATTTACGGATTATTGAGTCATTTATCATAATCTTTAGGTCCTGCTGTGTTTATTTAAAATGACAAACTGATGAAAAAAGGTTTGATGCTCCTTCAGTTCAGATTTTTCTTCTTCCTAAAGTAGTTTTTTATCCTGGGTTCATAGCTGGTGGTTGTATTTCAGAAGCCTTGTTTCCCAAACGTGGATCAGAACCAGTCTGCCTCCTCCTCCCTCATTCGTCTTCTCGTCTCTCAGGTTCTGCAGATCTGGGAGTTTGTCTCCACAAGTCGTCCAGCGGGTTGGACCTGCCCATGAAGGTGGTGGACATGTTTGGCTGCTGCCTCCCCGTCTGCGCCATCCACTTCCACTGGTGAGAACCGCATCCTGGCAGCGGGAACCCTGGGTAGTCTGGGAAAATCTGGAATTCTGATTCCAGGTCTGCATGAGACAGAACAGGAAAATCCAGATTCGTTCCTTGTCGCTCTGTGTCCTTTCTGTCCTTCCCTTTTTGTTTCCTTCCTTGTTACCTTTCTGTCCGTTTCATCCGTCTTTCTCTCCTTGTCCTTCTCTTTTCATGGTTCCTCTGCACTTCTAGTTCCTCCTTTTTGCTTACTATGTGTTCATTTTTTCTTTTCTCTTTATAAATTAGCTTCTTGTTTCTTATTCTTTTTTTCAGGGTTTCATTAAAAAGCATTAAAACTTATTAAATAATTTTTTAAATGAAGGCCTTAATGGCATTAAAATGAATTAAATGTGAGTATCGTGGCATTTAAAATGCTTTATGAAAAAAAAATGTAAAAACACTTTCGTCTGAGATATTTTATCGCAATACTTTTGCGCGGAACTGCTTCCGGTTGATCGTAAACGAGGAATTCGGGACATGGCTGCAGCCTGTCGACGGTAAAGATGACGAAGGATTTTGCTGTGTGTTTATATATAAGTATATACGTGTGTGTGTGTATGTATGTATGTATATACGTGTGTATATACATATAGGTACATATACATGTGTCTGTGTGTATGTCATTAGTAATGGTTGATGGCATTAAAATTATTTCTAAGATCATTAAAAGAGCATTAAATTAGACTTATTCATTCCTGCGTTTTGTATTTTTTATTCGGCAGAAAATACTCTTGCAATTCTTTTGTTTTTAATGTTTTTATTTCGTCTTGGCACTGAGATCAACAGGAAGTCTGTTTTCTCCAGTCTACAGGAGCTGGTGCAGCATGAAGAGAACGGCCTGATCTTCAGAGACTCTGCAGAGCTCGCCGAGCAGCTGCAGGTGAGACGAGCCGCTGAGCGTTTGGACAGATGCCGCATTTCCACCACAGTTCCGAAACCGATCCGTGCCGAG
>NW_015150686.1:509121-510640 GCF_000732505.1 Cyprinodon variegatus
ATTTTTAATGTCTGTTCCTGCAGCTCAGTCCAACCGGTCTGCCTGTCGATCACCCAGGAACTGAAATAATCTGCTTCCTGTTTGTTTAAAGTCTAATCGTGTCCCTTTGCTGTTTCCAGTCTCTCCTGTCAGAGTTTCCCAGTTCAGACGGCAGACTGGGAGCGTTCAGGAGGAACCTGCGGGCCAGCAGGGGGCAGCGCTGGGACGATAACTGGGACCAGAAGGTTCTTCCTCTGCTGGATGCTCTCAGGCAGAGATGAAAATCCTTCGTTTTTGTTTTCTGATCCAAATCTGTAAATAAAAATCTTTATTCTGCTGCGTTGGGCTTCCTGAACACTTTGATGAGCTCTAATGGAGCCAGCCTGTGGTAGGGGAACACGGCGCCGGCGGGTCCGCTCAGCACCTCGTGGTCCAGTCCTGCAGCCTCTGTAGGGAGACGGAAGCAGAACCGTTAACCGGAGCGTTTCCATGGTAATCTCTGATGAGCCAGATGCTTACCGAGCTGCAGCTTGAAGCCGCCGTAGGTCTGCGGGTTCCTCACCGTGGAGCAGACGTAGACCTCCGCCGGCCCACAGCTCAGGATCTTCAGCATCAGAGCCGCCAGACTTCCTGCCGCCTCTGGATCGTACACCACGTCTGAAACGGGAGCCACAGACCCGCCATCAGCCCATCAGATCCCACTGGGGTCTGAGAAGAACCCGGACCCAGACCTGCAGCCAGAACCACGTCGGCTCCGATCCGGCGGATCTGCTCCTCCGTCGCCGTGGTCCAGTCCAGCTCCTCCACGCTGACAGCCGGAGACGTCTGCTCTCCAAACCCGTTCAGACGGACGTTTTCTCTGAGTTTCTGCAGAACCGCCGGGTGACAGTCGCTGAAGACGAACCTGAGCGGGTCGCAGGAGCAGCAGACGGCGATTCCGGTCAATCCGACACCGCTTCCCAGCTCCAGAACTGACCTACGGGATCGAGTTGGTAGGAAATAAAAAAGCTTCCAGGGTTCTGGACTGGTGCGGTTCTGGTTTACCTGCCGCTGAACAGCTGCTGGTTTTCCAGAGCCCACTCTGCCAGATGAAGAGCAGCTTCCCAGGTCACCAGGCCCGTCGTCCCCTCCGATATCAGAGCCACGTTCTCCAGAAGGCTGACGGCGCCTCCGTTAGGCTGCGGGAAGCAAAGCAGATCCAGACTGCTCTCAGAAAGTCTGCAGGGCGACCCCGATGGAGAGAACATCAACCCAACTAAAAGACACCCGACCGTCTGGGTTTGGATCATAGAGGCTCAGAAACTGAAGAAGCTGCTGCAGTTGTCACCTGTTGTCTCTTAAAGGGCGACTCACCCTTAAATCAACTGATTTGCTGTATTCATAGTTCTACGTTTTCTGTGATTTGTTTTGAAATTTGAAGCAAATTTCATGTCTAAACGTCGGTTTGGCGCCCTCCTCAGGTTAAAAGGGGTTTGTGCTTTGGCTGTTGAGTGTGATGTCATTTAGGAGAAGTGATGACAGCAGCTCTACCCTGACCCCA
>NW_015150686.1:514734-525783 GCF_000732505.1 Cyprinodon variegatus
TGTGTGTCAACTATCACGGTTGCTAGGCGACAGATCATAGCAACAGAAGGCTGGACCTGGTTGAATCCACATCCAAACTCTTCCCGGTCTCATTATTTTCACGGACTTCAAAGGATCCAGTCCAGGTAGACCGCCTCCTTGGAGGATGCAGCCCATGAATTCGAACACAGCCCATCACTGGTTAGCGCTAATAAATACTTATCAATCAGCGGTTTATTTGCAGAAATAAACTAATAATAATAAACTAACTCAGCCTTTAGTGTTCTAAATGACCCCCACTGGATGTTTCCAGTGTTGAAACCCCGAAAAATATATATTTTTATGAATTTACTGTCTACCAGCTTTCTTCCTCCTTTTGCCACATTTCGCCTCCTACTCACAGTCCAGGGAAATGAAGTCAGGCGGTTCATGGAGAAAAACAATTCCCGAAATTCCTTGAAAACATCCTCACGTTTCCTCTGAGGTTTCTGCTCTGGAAACGCCATGCTCCACGTGTGTTTGTTTACTTCCGGCTTACCCACAATCCAGTGCGGCCGCATTCTGGCTCTGCTGCTGCTGGGTAATGTAGTTTAAATATCCCTAGTTCTTAGTTCTCCAGTTTCCATCTAAATATCTCATTATGGGGCTTTGAAACATAAAATAAACCACAGTTTGAAAGTTTAAAATGTAAATAAAAACCTGTTTAAAGTAAAGGTGAGGAAAGATTATTCAGAGTTTGCAGGTTTTTCTTTATCTGCTGTTTCCTTCCCGCTTCTTTCTTGCAGTGTCACTGCAGGAGGAGATAAACTCTTTACAGTTTGGATGTTAACAGGAGCAGAACCCTGAGCTGGTGAGTAAAATAAACATTCATATTTCCATTTCTTCCCATGCAAAACTTTTTCCTTTCATATATTTTTACATTAAATATAAAGAAGTAGTTTTTTTGACCTATTTATTTTTATAATATCAGATGACAGTCAGTTTGTACCAAACAGAACTGCTTTGAAATGGATAAATAATGAGTTACCTCTATGTGAGTAAACATATGGGCCAATATTTAGGAATTAACAGTTGAATTTACTAATTATGATCTTTTATCAAGAGGTGGAGCCGATAAATATATTTTTCTTTAACCGTTGTTTGAAAAACTGTCTGACTTATCTGATTCAAAGTTTGTTACAAAAAAACTAAAATAATCAGACAGAAAAATAAATAAACAGCAATGCAACAGTTACGATTATAACAACGTTATTACAGATTAATTATTTAAAAAGTACAATTCAATTTAAACAGAGCAACAATAAAGATAAGTATAAAGAATATGTTGATTGTTTTACATAAAAATAATTTTTGTAATTTAAAAAATAAATAATATGTAACGAAGATAAATATTAAGTAACAAAAAACTTTTATTTGATGAATATTGAACTCTAAACCAGGGGAGCTCAAGTCCAGTCCTCAAGAGCTGCTATCCTGCAACTTTTTGATGCGCCCCATTTTTAACACACCTGAATCAAACGAGTGGCTCGTTACTCAGCCTCTGCTGAGCTTAATGGGGGATTAAGCCTTTCCATTCAGTTGTGTTAGAGAAGAGATGCATCTAAAAGTTACAGGATGGTCTCTCCTTAGGACTGGACTTGAACACCCCTGCTCTAAGCAATTTCAAATATTGTAATACTAAATTAAAGTACGGAAGAGGATTGGGGCCACTGAAAAAATAAAAAAAATTAACTGATTTTTAAATTGTATTTCAGTATAATATGAGAAAAAAGTCAGAATGCTGGGATTAAAGTCAGAAATCTGATAAAAAAGTCAGAATTCGCAGATTACACTCCCAGGTACTTGAACTCCTCCACAGTGTCAACAGGAACCCCTTCAGCAGAAGACTCCTTTTACCCAGATGCACCACAGAGCACCACAAGAAACCATTCATGCCTGTGGCCATCAATCTCTACAACGCCTCCCTCAAGTGATTCAACCCCCCCCTGAAATTGACATTTATTCATTCCTTGCACTGTTTTTGCACGTCACTATCACTTTATCTGAATTTATAGTTATACATATGCATATATATACATATATAGGAGTTATATGGGTATATATTTATATTTATATTATCTTGTGTGGTTTGTTGTGTGTATATATATATATATATCAAAATGTTTGCATCTGAAGCATGTAACAAAAGTAATTTCCCTCTGGGATTATTAAACTATTTCTGATTCTGATTAAAGTCATAATTCTGAGATTAAAGTCATAATTCTGAGATTAAAGTCAGAATTCTTAGAAAAAAGTCAGAATTCTGATAATATAGTCATATTTCTCTGATTAAAGACAGAATTCTGAGAATAAAGTCAGAATTCTGAGGTTAAAGTCCGATTTCTAACTTGAATCAGAAATACTTTAATAATCCCAGAGGGAAATTACTTTTGTTCCCATATTAAACTGAAATAATGTTTAAAAATCAATTATCTTTTTTTTTCAGTGGCCCTAATCGTCTTCCGTATGAAAGCGTATCGCTGTCATGGACGATATATTTTTCTGTTANCTTTAATATGATAATGAGGGGCGGTGTCTTCAGGCTACAATGGCAGCCTATTGGTTAGTTAGATGCAACTGCAGCGCTCAGTTCCTGTGGACTTTCCCTCCGAAAAGCAGTCTAGAAATGGCGAACACAGAGGGTGCAGCACGTTCTGTAATTCGATCGGCAGCTTCCCTAAGAAGAACCGATACAGAAATTTATTTCACTCATTTTCTTCATTTTTTGATTTTTTTTTACTCATTTTTTATTTATTTCACCCATTTATTTATTTATTTAATTTTGGCTGAAATGGCTCTCCATATCCGCTGAGCTTAATGAGGGATTAAGCTTTTCCATTCAGGTGTGTTAGAGAAGAGATGCATCTAAAAGTTACAGGATAGCTCCTTAGGACTGGACTTGAACACCCCTGCTCTAAACAATTTAAAATATTGTAATACTAAATTAAAGTACGGAAGAGGATTGGGGCCACTGAAAAAATTAAAAAAATTAACTAATTTTTAAATTGTATTTCAGTATAATATGAGAAAAAAGTCAGAATGCAGGGATTAAAGTCAGAAATCTGAGAGAAAAGTCAGAATTCGCAGATTACACTCCCTGGTATTTATACTCCTACATAGCGTCAACAGGGATCTGGGTAAAAAGAGTCTTCTGCTGAACCCCTTCAGCAGAAGACTCTTTTTACCCAGATGCACCACAGAGCGCCACAGGAAACCATTCATGCCTGTGGTCATCAATCTCTACAACGCCTCCCTCAAGTGATTCAACCCCCCCTGAAATGGACATTTATTCATTCCTTGCACTGTTTTTGCACGTCACTATCACTTTATTTGAATTTATTGTTATACATATGCATATATATACATATAGATATAGTTATATGGGTATATATTTATATTATCTTGTGTGGTTTGTTGTGTGTATATATATATATATATATATATATATATATATATATATATATATATATATATATATATACGTATTAAAATGTTTGCATCTGAAGCATGTAACAAAAGTAATTTCCCTCTGGGATTATTAAACTATTTCTGATTCTGATTAAAGTCAGAATTCTGAGATTAAAGTCAGAATTCTTAGAAAAAAGTCAGAATTCTGAGAATATAGTCATAATTATCTGATTAAAGACAGAATTCTGAGAATTAAGTCAGAATTCTGAGGTTAAAGTCCGATTTCTAACTTTCAGAATCAGAAATACTTTAATAATCCCAGAGGGAAATTACTTTTGTTCCCATATTAAACTGAAATAATGTTTAAAAATCAGTTACCTTTTTTTTCAGTGGCCCTAATCGTCTTCCGTATGAAAGCGTATCGCTGTCATGGACGATATATTTTTCTGTTACCGGATCTCTTTCCATCCTTTCTTTTTTTTCTGTCAACCTTGTTGAGCGGAAAATAAAGACAGACGTTTGTTTCCGACCGGACGATTTTAGTGACGGACTATAAACAAAGAAAATGGCGATGGTCTTGAAGTAAAACTGCTGGGCTTTGATGGGAAGGTGAAGGCGTTATATTGCGTTAAGAAAGGTAAAATGAACATTTATAACATTCTTGTTGACCTTTCTTTGCCCTTCAGTTAACAATTTCCTGTTTTAACGACGATTTAACCGATTTAACCTTTGTTATTCGGCAAAGATTTAAGCCTTTAATGTATAGGAGCTTTTAACAGAAAGCACAGAAAATAATCCCTTTTTATTTTAAGTAGTTTCTACTCAAAAATATTCCCCCGCGTTGATTATAACTGTATATTTTAGAGCTGGTACACCAGTCGGCCTACTTTTCATCTTTTGGTTGATAAAATGAGATCAATATGGCAGAAATCAATGACATTCCAGCTCCGGGCTCCCCCTGTTACCATGACAACCAGCCCGGGTGAAGGGCGGAGGGAAACCGTCTCCCCGAACTCCGCTTAGATGCTGTTTGATTTAGAGGCGTTTTCTCGGCTGGCGCTTTTCTGTGAACAGAACAGATTACCACGATTAAATGAGTGAAAAACAAGACTCAATTCTTTGATTCGGCTTTATTTTTTCTTTTATAAAATGTAATTAATGTGTTTGAATAGCTAAAGAAAATCCATCCTACTCTGTTTACCAGTCAGCAGACTTTGTTTTTTAGCAGCAGTTTTTTTTCAGGGCATCTGCAGTTTTATTCCAGTCAGCTGACTATTTGTCTTTGTTGCTTTTGCTGCTCAGAATTTATGATAATAATAAACTTTGTATGTAATTACAAATTTGAAAATAGCATTGGTAACTGTCTGCAATGAAGCCATCCTTCTGCAGGTCTCTGGGAGAAAGCTAGGGGTTAGGATCCTCCTCAGCAGCCTGTGAGACTCGAACCAGGGAACCCGCCTCTTTGCCTGTTTTAACTTTTACTCTTTACCTTTAAAAAACATCCAACAGGCTGAATAATCCCTCATTTTGTGACATGAACCTTGTGTTTCCGCAGAACTTTGGACGTCATGGTGCTGAAGATCTTCTTCCCGCAGTGCTGCAACCGGGCGGACAGCGGGCTGCTGGTGGGCCGCTGGGTTTCAGGCCATGACTCGGCCGTGGTGCTGGCGGTCATCCACTACCCGTTCATCCCAGGACAGGTGAAGCAGTACATCCAGCAGGTCAGTGCCCCTCTGATTTAAATAATGACTAAACTTTCTTTTACAGTTAAAATCTACGTCAGCTACAGTTGGATGGACTCATTTCAGTTTGGCTTTCAACAGAGAATAAAAGGACTCGGTGAAAACTTGTTTGGTTGAAGAGCATCAGTTTAATCTGGGATTCAGTTAAAGAAGTCTCCTAAACTAATATGATATATTATTTATTTATTTTTAGTTTTTACGGCACTAGTGGCTGATTTTAATGGACAGTAGGCTGACAGGTGGGGGTGTAGAAGCCAATATGTACAAACTCTATAAAGAAAGGAGATGATGTGTGTATGGACGTGTGTTTCACCATAAAAGGCAAATCAGGTTCAGCCGGGAAACGCTGTCGTTCCACAGCTGTCTGTTTTTGTAAGCGAGCAACAGTGGGAATAAATCAGCTTTAAACTACAAGAACAGCGTCTGGACATTTCCTGTTTACCATCTCACCCCGGGTGAAGCGTCAACCATAAGATTCCGGTTTAAAAACACTCCAGTGGCTTTAAGTGTCGGCTTAGCCCCTACAGGGGGCATGAGAGAGGGGGGGAGAGACATGCGGCAAAGGGCCAGAGGTCGGAGTCGAACATCACAGCCACATCGAGGCCTGAGGCCTCTATAGATGGTCGTGTGCGCTAACCACTGAATCACCGAAGCATCTTCTTCCAAATATCTTCTTTTAGATCATATCTTTGGATGATAATATTTAATATTTGACATCGGTTCTAGTAACCAGTAGAGATCTTTTATTGTCTTTTATTATTTTTTTATATAGATTAGTAAGAAGGAGAGTTTAGTTTGGAAATAAATGTTTTTTTTATAAAGGAAATCTTCAAAGTGTGGCCTGCGCCCCTGAATCAGTTCTTTGTTGAACCATATTTCTCTTCTCTAGTTTGTCTCCACCAGCTCAGGACAGTTGGACATATTCTGGACTAACAGGTCTCCTTTCAGGGTTGTCCTGTATTTAGCTCCACCCATCCTGACCTCTTCTCTCTGCAGCATGATGCTGCCACCACTGTGGTCCACTGTGGGGACGATTTGTGACCAACCGTTTCCTCTGACTTTCTTTAAGAGCTTTGTGGAAAAAAACAAACTTGTTGTAGTTTAAAGCTTCTGTCCTCCTGAGCTGTGGATCTCTGCAGCTCCTCCAGAGCTTTCATGACTGATTCTCTGATTAATGCTCTCCTTGTCCAGCCTGTCTGTTTGTCCCGGTGGACGTCCACGTCTTGGTAGGCCTGTAGACGCTCCATCCTCTCTCTATGATCAGTGTTATTCCCTGGGAAGCCATATAACCCAACTTTAAATGGAACTAGAACTTCCTCCCTGGTGGATCTGCTGGGTTCCTCTGTCTTCATGCTGCTGGATGTTCTCTACTGTTTTCTAAAGAACCACTCAGACCAGAAGCAGATCATCAGCATTATAAATGTTTTCTGATGCAGTCTGACCTCCCCGCCGTCCATCTTCTCCACCCAGGTCCAGGCTCAGAGTGGCGTGGAGCTGTCGGTGCTCGGCTCCTGGAGTCTTCCCAAAGACGGGCAGGAGGGCATGGAGAGCTTCCTGAAGGACCTGAGCACCATCTTCCCTCAGGAACGCTGGCTCCAGATCAGCCGCGAGTTTGGGAAGACCGGCTTCACCTGCGAGGTGCTCGGCCGAGATCAGGGTGAGAATCTGCAAACCAAGACGGAGTTTCTGTTAGTGAAGCAACAGGAGCAATAATAATCTAATAATCTATCATTGTTCATGAAGCAACAGGAGCAATAATAATCTAATAATCTATCATTGTTCATGAAGCAACAGGAGCAATAATAATCTAATAATCTATCATTGTTCATGAAGCAACAGGAGCAATAATAATCTAATAATCTATCATTGTTCATGAAGCAACAGGAGCAATAATAATCTAATAATCTATCATTGTTCATGAAGCAACAGGAGCAATAATAATCTAATAATCTATCATTGAAACAAAAAGCTGACGCTGCTTTAGGGTCTAAATTTTGTTGTTTTTTAAAAACTTTTAATAAATGAAAATCATCTCAATAATCAACTAATCAAAAGGATTTTCTCTTCAGTTTGCAAAAAGAATTCAGGTAAAACGTTGCCTCCTGAGGAAGGTGGAGATGAAGAGCAGGAGGATGAGGAGAAGGTGATCTTCGTCCACTATGAGCAGAGGAAGGTGATGCTGTCGCAGCTTCATCCCATCCAGGTCCAGGACTCAGAGAGTCACTCTGAGCTCAGACAGGTACCTCATGATGAGAACCACATTACATCACTTCCTTCTCTGCTGGGAGTCAAACCAGCAGCTAAATGAAACCTTCCTGTCCAGATGTTTGGGACGGTGGCCCGCAGCCAGCCGCTCTTCTTCATGGACAAGTACGACGACGGGCCCCTGAAGTCGACCCACTGGCAGTCTGAGGGCCGGGAGGCCAGCATCATCGTGGAGCTGCTCAAGCAGGCCTCGGCGCCGCTCTGCGTCCTCCTCAGCTGGCTGCTCGCTGTGTGGACCTGGATCTGCAACGTCCGGTAAGAAGAACCAGGCTGGAGCTCAACGTTGGAATTAATCTGAAATGATCAGATTAACCTTTTCAGGCATTAAACTAAACGTTCTATAGATCTCTACACACATCAGATTACAGATCTTTACAGAAACTGTTCAGTCAGATTAAAGGAAAAGCAGCCGATTGCATCCAGTCCTGACTTTAAGGAAAGATGGTCTGAGTTTAATGAACGACGCGTTAAAATGGATGAACCGAGATCTGGATCTGGTCCTGGATCAGGTCCTAGATCCGGTCCTGGATCCGGTCCTGGATCAGGTCCTGGATCAGGTCCTGGATCCGGTCCTGGATCAGGTCCTGAATCCGGTCCTGGACCCGAACCTGCATCTGGTCCTGGAGAAGGTCCAAGATCAGGTCCTGGGTCCAGTCCTGGATCTGGTCCTAGATAAGGTACTGGGTCCCGTCCTGGGTCCGGACCTGGATCCGGACCAGGATCCGGTCCTAAGTCAGATCCTGGGTCCGGTCCTAGATCAGGTCCTGAGTCCGGTCCTGGGTCCGGTCCTAGGTCAGATCCTGGGTCCAGTCCTAGATCAGGTCCTGAGTCCGGTCCTGGATCAGGTCCTGAGTCCGGTCCTGAGTCCGGTCCTGGGTCCGGTCCTGGATCGGAACCTGCATCTGGTCCTGGATAAGGTCCCGGATCTGGTCCTAGATAGGGCTGTAAATCAGGTCCTGGGTCCAGTCCTGCATACAGTCCTGGATCCGGTCCCCGATCTGGTTGCGGATCTGGTCCAAGATAAGGTCCTAGATCTGGTCCTGGATCCAGTCCTGGGTCCGACCCTGAATCTGGTCCTGGATCTGGACCTGGATCCGGTCCTGGGTCCAACCCTGGACCTGGTCCTAGATAAGGTCCTAGATCAGGTCTAGGGTCCAGTCCTGGATGTGGTCCTGGATCCGTTCCTGGATCAGGTCCTGCATCCGGTCCTGGATCCGGTTCAGGACCACCTTAAATTCCCTGCTGTGTGAAGCAGCCTCTCCTCTGACGTTGTCTTGATCTTTTCTCTCCTTCAGGATCTTCACCGTTTTCCCGCTCCGCTTCCTGGCCTCTAAACTGTCCACCTGCATCCAGCTGAGCTACAGAACCGAACACCTGCGGACGCTCAGCTCGCCGAAGGCGGCCGCCACTCATGTGGACTTCATGAGGTGAGAAAAGCTTCATCCTGTAGCTGCAGCCTCAGGGACCTCAGGATTCACGCCTGTCCTCCTCTGTCTGCAGGAAAGCCAACATCCTGGTGTCGGTGCTGGTGGACGTGGCGCTGGGCGTGGCGCTCATGTGGTGGCTCTACAGAGACGACCACATCCCCATGCTGGCGGACGCTCTGGTGCCAGCAGCTGATGTGAGTCAGACGCTTTGGTTCTGCTGTGAGCGATGATAGAGGGAGGGGGGCAACAAGGTCCATTCTGGTCAAAGTATCTGTTAACCAGCGGCTCTGCTGAAGTCTGCCCCCCTGTGGCGACACGTTGAAACTACAGCAGGGTTGTTACTGGCTGTAAGAGGAGGAACAGTACCAGTCTGCCGCCGCGACGGCACAGATCTTTAGTTTAGAGCCGTGATGTCATCTGAGGTGACATCATTATTGAAATTATTTTGACCTTTTAGGCAAAACATCCCTTATTGAAAGTTTCATTGATCAGACTCCAGTCGTCTTCATAGACGGTCGGTCTGCAGCGGAGCCTGAAGGAGAGGCGGCGTGTCACGCTCAGAGAAAAAGTGCTGTTTACTCTGCGCCTCATTTTAAGAACATGTGAGAAAAATAAACGTTTTAAACTTCAGTCACGAAAGTTTGGGAATTAATATGAAGCTAAATTCACTGATGGACGATCAGGAGATTAGTTTGGATGTTAGAGGGTCGTTAACTTCTAGGACTTCAAGCAGCAGAAACCATCGAGGCTGAATCTCCAGCATCCAGGATTCCTGGAGGGGCTGGAAAAGCCTGGAGGGTGTTTAAGGATTTTCCAGGTCTGGAAATGTGTTGAAAAGAGAAAAAAAACAAAAATAATCCTTCCTTCCTTCCTTCCTTCCTTCCTTCCTTCCTTCCTTCCTTCCTTCCTTCCTTCCTTCCTTCCTTCCTTCCTCTCTTTCTCCTTCCTTCCTCCTCCCTCCCTCCCGTTGCTCTGGTTACCGGTGGATCGCTGAATTCCCAGCATTCCCTGTGTTCTTCCCGCAGCGCGTGGCTCAGCAGCTGGAGGAGCTGCTGCAGTGGCTGATGGGAGCTCCTGCCGGCCTGAAGATGAACCGGGCTCTGGACCAGGTGCTGGGTCGCTTCTTCCTTTACCACATCCACCTGTGGATCAGTGAGTCACAGCAACACACTCATCTACCCCCCCACCCCCCCAGACAGTGAGCTCAGCCCTCTCGTCCTGCAGGCTACATCCACCTGATGTCTCCGTTCATCCAGGGGATCCTGTGGTACGGCGGCCTGTCGGCGTGCCTCGGCCTGACCTTTGCCCTCTCGCTGCTCTCTGACATGGTGGCGCTGCTCACCTTCCACATCTACTGCTTCTACGTCTATGGAGCCAGGTACCCTCAGCTGTCCTGATCGGTAGAACTAGAGGCAGCAGAAGGTGCAGTCAGGTCACCAGTGAAGGGAAGGTTAGACTGAACTGGAGGAACATTCCCAGTATTCCCATGATTTAAACCAGTAGATCCTCCGTAATCAGATGTTCATCAATTCTTCAGATCAGGTTGGAAATAACTGGACCAGATTAACCAGTTTCTGGATTAACGCTTTAGAGGGCAAGTTACCATTTTTGATCGCTTTCATGCTTAAAAGTCCTCAGACACGAGAGGAATTAAAGTTTTCACTATCGTCTCTAGTTTTAATCAAGTTTTTAAACTTTCAATAAAACAGTAAATCATTTTAACGGCCTGCAGGGGGCAGTGTTTCCTCAGATATTATAATCAACAAATGATTTAAATGCTGTTGGAGATAAAAATAAAAAAAAACCCTTTATCATATTAAGGTCAGAGGACTAAAGAAACTATTTGATTTAGATCTATATCTAAATCACTCAGAAAGACCCCCGGCTGGGAATCAAACCCACAACCTTTTTGCTGCAAAGCAGCAGTGCTACCCTCTGGCTACCGAGCATCCCATAATAGAAGTTATTTGCATTGTAATCTACTACTGCAATCGACTAATTTAAGAGTAAGAATGACTCATTTTCTAAGAAAAATCAAACATTTTAAACCATGAATCAGAGATTAGAAAGTTTGAATTACACATTTTTAATTACAGTTTACAAATTAGTGAATGAAAATCGCAAAAAAAAAAACATAAGTCACAAATTTGCATGGATGGATGGATGGATGGATGATGGATGGATGGATG
>NW_015150686.1:527318-530619 GCF_000732505.1 Cyprinodon variegatus
GTGCTTGGAAAAAATCTTTCATTCCTTTAGAGACAGCATGAAAAGTCAGCTGAGTACAAAACATAGAGAGGAAAACAAGAAGAAAAGGGACAAGAAGAGAGGAACACAACCTAGAACAGATAATGGATGTCTATTCTATTAACATTTCTCTATCTGGATAATGGGGCTGTTCTATGTCTTGTCTTCTCTCCTGCCCAGTCTGTAAAGTATTTTGGAGCTCAGCAATTTTCAAATCTGGGCTGATGTTCTCCTCTTTCTTAGTTCTAGTGAGGACGCAGGCAGCAGCGTTCTGGATCAGCTGCAGGGATCAATTCTGCTAAAGACGAATTAAACAGGAAATAGTTTCTCAACGTTTGTCCTTTAATCCTTCAGATGATAGAAGGTCCACTTTGTTCCTGTCTTTATGAGCCTCTGAAGGTTCAGGCTGATTATAATCTGAGTCCAGATTATGGAGCCTGATTGCTTCTCTCCAGCTGAAGCTGGGTGCTAACTTTGAAATGCTCTTCCTATTGGTCCCAAAACTCACTTTAGCTTAAATTAGGGCTGAAACAATTAACGGGATTAATCAATTAGTGAATTAATCATTTCATTTAGTAATCGATTAATCATTAACTGAAGTACAGAGACTCTATAAAATACATTTAGTTAACGGAGTGACCCACTTAGATCAATAATTATATCAAAATTGTAAAAATATTTATTATAAACATTTTGTAAAAATAAATTTTATCTGTCAATCTGCTCTATCCAGAACTCCACAAGTGGAAAAGTTTTAGATTTACCCGGTTTAATTTACTGAAAAATCTTCTTTAAGGAATCTGTAGCCGTCAGATTATTTATCGTAAAACTAATGGACGGATTAATCGATTAGTAGAATAATGGTTAGTTTAAATCAGCTGAAGAACATTTAGTTCATCCATTCGCTGAGTTCTTCTCTGCATTTATCCAGAGGCCTGAACAACGGAGCAGGATTACTGGGTTAGCCAGATAACGTCGGGTCCAACCCCCCAAATAATTTTTTTAGTTTTTACGGCACTAGTGGCTCATTTTTCTGACAGTAAAAAGTGGGCTGACAGGAAAGGGCGTATGAGAGAGGGGGAGGGACAGGCGGGAAGGGACCTCGGGTCAGATTCGAACCCGTGGTCGGCCATGTCGAGGACTCTGTACACATGGTCGTATGCGCTAACCACTGCCCCACCAAAGAACGCCCCAGCTGGATTCATTCTTAGCTGTCCTAGTCACCATGGTAACGTACGCTGAATGTCTAACCTGCTTTGAGGCAGGCTGGCTTTCAGAACTGATCTGAATCCTAGAAAACGCTTCACACAGCAGCCAATCAGCTGTTGGGAAACAATAACGCCCCTTTGATCGAAGACGTACGTTTTCCACAATGGCGGTCAGAGAAACGAAACAAGCCGGTAAGGAACTCAACAGGAAATACGCGTAGAGTAGAGCGGATGTAGATCTGACCAATCAGAGGCCTCCTGCAGTTATCTGAGTTAACTGCAACACACACGCAGACGACCTGGTTTCTGTGCATAAATCAGCCTATACCGTCGCAGGGAGGAGAGAAAGGAGGCCTCTGATTGGTCAAATCTATAGCCGCTTTACTCTATGCGTATTTCCTGTTCGGTGCCTTACAAGGTTGTTTTTTTGTTGTTGCTTTTTTTTGACCGCCATTGTGGAAAACGACTCGTGAAGATGGACCAGCTAGAAGAGCGGGTCTCGTTCGCCACACCTCAAGGACAGCAGGTGTTGACAGCGCCATTGTAGCATGCCGCCCCCGATCGATGATGAGACTTTACTGATGGGTTTTATGGATTTTAATTCCTTTAGAGTCATATTCCACAAACTGTAGTCTTTAAATCCACATATCACCACCATGAGAGCTGAAACACATAACAATTATACAGCTTTTTACATTAAACCATTTTAAATGTTTCATCTTGTGCAAAAATAAACATTGGAAAATACTATTGTACAAATAAATAACACACCTTTTGCCTCTTCGGAGGGGCTGCCAGGACTATATTTTTGCGATTCCGTAGGTCCGTGTTTAACTTAATGCCGTACTTATGAGGGAACAAGCTAACCGACGCTACATTGCGCGGGACCGGAAACACAAAAGCTTACCAAAATAAAAGCACTTAGCTCAAACCGGAAGTTGTTGACATTGTGAAAGAAAAATGTGTAGAAAACCAATGAAACAAAACTCAACTTTATTGGTTGAAAAATAAAAAAGGTAATGGTTATGTACAGTCATACCCGGAAGAGAAACACGCCACCATCCTAGCTAGTTCCTGATCGTCCCTCTGGCGTTGTGGCGCTTCAAAATTGGGCATAAATCAAAAATATCTGCATCATTCCAGCGACAAGCTAACTGCGACACGCTGGATAACCAGCCCTTTAATGGGTTTTATTTGCATCGCCATGGTAACTGATGCTTATTGTGCTCTGAGTTGTGAGGAGCATGTAGGATTTAAACCAGTGCAGTCTACCAGAACAGCTGCTACCCAGTCGATCAACCGTGTAAGATCCACAAAGGCCCCAAAGCAGTGATTTACCGTCCCTGGACGGAGGCTGGAAGCCCTATGGTGACCTCTGACCTCTGTGTCTCATCAGGCTGTACTGCTTGAAGATCTACGGCCTCTCGTCCCTCTGGAGACTCTTCAGGGGGAAGAAGTGGAACGTCCTGCGGCAGAGAGTCGACTCATGCTCCTACGACCTGGACCAGGTGACTCCGCCCACAACTTTCCCTCTTTAAGGATCCTGGAGAGACTCTTACTAGTTCCTGTAGATCTGTAGATAGTTTTAGTGGCGTCTATGTTTAAATTATCTCCCAGGAGTTTGAATAAAAGCCTCATTTGAGGATCTGATATGTGAAGTTTAGGAAAGGGAGAAAATGAGCTGCCAGAAGCACAGAGGCGGAGCAGGAACAGCCCAGTTCCTGCTGTGGGGGAGAGGAGGCGGGTCATTTGGTTTCCAGCTCGGTTCTGTCCTGCAGAAGGATGAGAGGAAGGATTTCTCTGCAACGCTTCAATCTGCTGAGGTCACAATGTTAGCTTCCAGAAATCTGAGCCGCTCTGACTGAAGCTACTGCTGGACCCTTCAGGTTCAGTTAATGTCGAGCTTCTTGGTGAGAAAAGCCTCAGTAATCATTTTATTACAGATAGAAGCAGTTAAAGGTCAGATCTGGGATGTTTTACTCAGGTTTTCATCGATCCTCGTCTTGTTTTTTTTCATCTTCCTGGAGAGAAATATCAGCTGTGCTGCTTCCATCAACACCTTTGTTTCTAGATGT
>NW_015150686.1:532574-534997 GCF_000732505.1 Cyprinodon variegatus
TTTTTAAAAAGCCTATTTTTTTTTTATATCTCATGATAAATTAGATGCCAACAAATTATGTATTTTTAGCTTTTAAAATAATATTGAACACATAAATTCAAAGAAAAATGGTTCGAAAAACATACTTCTGGTTCTTTTAATGTCATTCTCTTCCATGTTGTGTTTAAGAAAACATTTAAGACTAGTACATTATTTAGCTCTTTATATACATTTTAACCACTATTAAGAGCCGCTGTAGGGGGAGCCGCTGGAGCTGCAGGTTGCAGAACCCTGGACTATCCACTGCAAAAAATCTAAATCTAGATAAGTCATTTTTTCTTAAAATAAGTGCCTTTGTTCTTGGATTCAGGAGGTAAAAGAGACATTTTGCCAATGGAACAAGACAATTTACACTTAAAATAAGAAAACACAATTACATTGTCTCATTTCAAGTCCATATTATCTAATTATCTTATTTTAAGATGAAAAATACTCATTCCATTGGCAAACTATCTCATTTACCTGCTCAAATTAAGGGTAAATACACTTAATTTAAGAATTTTTTTTTACTTATATCTACATCGTTTTTGCAGGTCTGACAGGACAGCGGTCATAAAGCCGCCCGTCTTCATTTTTCATTTTCATTTATTGTTTATTTGAAAGGGGACAGTGTACATTAATCAACATTAAAACAATGTAAATATACCGGAGTTAACTAAGGAGTGCTAATTTTCATCGCTAGTCCCCCAGCCAGATATTAAAAAGGCAACCTTAAAAATAAACACAGGTATAAAATCACAAGATAAAATTACAATACCAGTTACATAAAAAACATTATGGTTAAGAAACACAATTCATGTCTCTCCCCTCACGCTGCGGTTCCTCCTCAGATTAACCCGCTGAAGTGCGGCGCCGTGGTCCAGACCTACCGCACCCCCACCTACAGCTGCTACCCCAGAGACTCGTGGGCGGCGCTCGTCAAGAAGCTGTTCGTCGGGGAGCTGATTTATCCCTGGAGGCACAAAACCACCAAGTCCGACTGAGGCTCCGACTCCAGCGGCAAATAAAACCCTTTCATTCCACCTTTTCTACTCCGTGACGTTAGATTTTATTTAAATAACGACGTAAGTTTGAATGTCCTCGCCTCAGTGAACTAAAATCAATTCCTAAATAATTTCCTCCTTATGTGATTAAAATGTAATAAAAATGTTATTTTGTTTTAACCAAATGTTCTAAATTTAACTCGTTCTGTACTGGAAAATGTTTATAAGAAAAAAAAGATGATTTCTGATTTTAAAAAGATTTGAAGTTTTAGTTCAGCTCTTCTACTGTAGTTTCTAACCAGGCACTATCTAGCATGTTTAGATCTACATTTAAAATATTTGTAGATGTCTCACTGAAAAACTCTGAGTTTGATGCCTTCAGTTTTTAAGGAGTGCCAACATTTCTGAGCGCCTGCTGCTGCTGCTCCTCTCAGCCAATCAGAGGCCGAGGCCCGGTCATGTGATATATCACAGTTATAAATCTGCATCTTTAGAACAAATACTTGAATTTAACACCGTTTAACCTTTGACCCCAGTATTGGATTGAGAGAAATTAAAGGGTTTTTCAGGTCAATTTTCAGAGCAGTGTTGCCATTGGCCTTTAGGGGGCGCTCAACCTGGAAGTTACACGTTTACTTCGACGTCCCAGAATCCCCTAAACGCTGGCATACGCTGAACTTTCTATGTATTTTTTATTTTGGTCGTATATATAAAGTATTCATTATGAGTCCAGAACTTCTGTCCAACGACAGCCTAACTTCTGCATAACGCACGGCAGCGTAACGAACAGGAAATGATGCAGAGTTTCCTGAGGCGCCCGGTCTGCATATAAAGATGTCTTTGATTGCCAATTAATTCTAGAAATATTAATATTTTTAATCAAAAGTGATTGAAAATGGAAAGCGGCGCCGCAATCCGCTTTGGTGGGCGGCTGGATTAGTCCTCATTTAATCCCTAATGGAGGAAGAGGGGATGGACCATTCTGGTTTCTGAAACAATGAACCTTCCTGTTCTTGTTGTCAAATCAAAGCTTTTAAAAAAGTTCTGGAGAATCAGAGAAAATTGATGACATGTTGTGAATTGGCGCTATAGAAATAAACTGAACTGAATTGAATCTTTACGGTCTCAAACAGGACCTGAAGCAGCAACGTTTCTGCTGATGTTTGAACCATTGAACTCCTCTCTTCCTTTGACTCCTCGTTTATTTTAAACTTCTTCATCCAGCAGCACCAGAGGCTGACGGGGGATAAAATAATGAATTCTTCTTACTGAGTTACGTCCATGTTTGTCCTCTTTGATGTTTTATGAGATGAATTTGTAACTTTAGTTTAAACAATAAACTAACTTTAAATAAAACCTTCTGTTCTGTTCTGTTTAGACCAGATTGTCACATGTTAGCGG
>NW_015150686.1:536496-541008 GCF_000732505.1 Cyprinodon variegatus
TCTACTTCAAAAACACTTAAGATATTAAAATGGAAAAAACTTTCTATTTTTTATACTTTTTATTAAAAAATTCAATATATGACATGGATGCATAAACACCTCATTTTATTTCAGTGTTGAATTCTGTTTAAAGTAACAGATTCTAATTAAAAATTTCTCCGGACTTTTATTGGTTGATGATTTTCTTTATCCTTACCAAACTGATTTTTATCGGTGACCCCTGATATAGACATTTTTTTTCCAGGTTGATTTGAGCTGCAGTAAAGAATAAATCATCAAGAGTCCATCGTGTTTCATTGAAATTTCATCTTCTGTGTTTAAAGATCTGTAAAACAGAAGCATTTCTTAAAAACAATATTAGACTGTTTTAGAAGCATTAAAGCCTCCTTTGATAGATTTGAGAAGAATCAATAGAATAGAATAGAATAGAAGATTTTCTGAACCTGTTCTGTTTTTTGAGGGGCTAAAACACCTGGGGACACATGAACACTGAACCAGAGGTGTGAACAGTTTTAACATTCTTAAATAAAAATCACTGATATCTGTGTAGAAAAAAATAAAGGTTGAAATAAAAGTACCTGTTGAACACTGTTACTTAAGGAAAAGTTCAAAAGTACTTAAAAAAGTTCATAGTTAAAAAGCAGTACAAGGGCCAGAAAATAGCTGAATTTCCCCTTTCTGTGTTGCAAGAATGAAAATAAAAACTGCCGACTGTAGTCTGGATCTAAATGAAATAGACTGGATGATGTAGACTGACCTGAACAGAAGCAGCTGAATCATTTTAGAGAAGCAGCATTAAAATAAAAACTAAACAAATTCATCATGTAAATTAAATAAAAGGGAAACTGGATGTGGAAAGTCTTTAACCTTAGTATCTGATCCGTCAGCTATGGAGTGAAATTTGTTCCAATATTGTGGTAAAGAAAAAATGTTGTTAATCAAAATGTGAAAAATATTGTCTAAAGATTAAACTTGTTTTTTAAAGGGACTCCTGTTTTCTCAAAGAAAAATTTAGTTTTTGTTTTTCAAATTTTTCATATTTTACATTTTTAAACTTTCTTTTTATTTATATTTTATTTGTTCATATTTTTAACAGATTTTCTATTTTTTACATCTTCAGTTGTCTCTTTTTCAGACTGAGTTTTATGAATCTTTTCAAATTGCGTTTAACAGATCAGGTTCTCTAAAGCTGGGCGTTGCTGTGAAGAGCGAAGGAGCATTTCTATTGGTCTGCTGGATGTTAGCGAGAACATTTTATTGGTCCAGAGCGAGAGTTCTGATTGGGCTTTAAAGGAAGAGAATTTAATCTGGGAAATGCATTTTGTAAAACACAATGTGCAAAACGGAAGTTACGGTAATAAATCCAAAGAATAAAATCTGTGCTAACAAAAATAAAAAAATAAAATTTTAAATTAAAAGCAAAAAATATTTAAATTAACACCTGAGAAAACAGCAATGTTACTCTTAAAACATTCTTTGATTCAACATTTTTCAAATTTTCATTCATGGGTGGCATTTCTTCTTTTTATGTTCAATTTACAAACATGTTCTTTGCTTAGAACAATAATGGAACAGAATTCACTCCATAAAGGTGTGGATTTGCTTATCACATATGGAAAATGTAAAAGATTATATAAGAAGCTGAAATGATTAAGTTTGATATTTTTTAAGGGCTGTGGAACTGATTAAAATAAATAAATAAAAGATTCACCTTCCAACTTTAAGGACCCAGTCTATGTCCAAAACCAAATATTAATAATAAATCAAATTTCCAAGGAAAGAAAGCATTTATTGAACCACCAGCTGATAATGCAGAGCCAATGGAGTTTTTTTTGTTTTTTGTTGTTGTTATTAGACAACAAACTTAAATGGTTATATATATATATTGACTATATCTGCATTATTTTACATATTAAGCTCTAAATGTCGCTACTCCATATTAAAATACTGCCAGCGAAGCACTTTAGATCACAGGAAAGAAGAGACTGGCTTATTAATAGCGATGATGCTAAAAACCCTAAAGGTGTGTTTTTATATCCACACCTTTATGGAGTGAATTCTGTTTCATTATTATTCTAATCAAAGCAATTATATGAGAACCCAAACTTATTAAGTTTAAATATTTTTTAGGGCCGTGGTACCAGTGGCGGTTCTAGACCAAATGTACTAGGGGGCCAGATGGGGGCCAGCGTGTTTTCATGGGGGCCCCAGAAAAGCATGAAATAAAAAAAACAGGGCCAGGGATTCAAATATAGTAAGATAGCTGCATGAAGTGAAATTTGTATTCAATTAGGTTTAATTATAATTTTATGCCTTATTAGGTCAATATACAATCATAATTTAGGAATTTAACATATTTTTGACATAATTCAAATTTTCTATAAAATCTGAATTAGAGCTAAAAAAAAACCTGATCTATTCAGCTGTAAAGATTTGCGTAATTTGCTTTGAAAAAAAAAAAAACATTTAGAAGATGAAAACTATAATCTTATCTCAATACCAGTAAAGCTATCACCTTAAAGCTTTTAAATAATTAGAAAAACAGAATTTGTAAAGAAAAAAGTAAAATAGATCAAAAGGACCTATCAGTAACCATGTCTGTTCCAGTGCATATCATCATTAGAATTTCTATAATGTCTTCAGTACACGGTGGTACTGATTAAAATAAACAAATTAATAAATTATTCACTTTTAAGCTTTAAGGACCCAGTCTATGTCCAAAAGCTAATGAGCTGTGCAGTAAAGACACACTGATGGCATTTTAGCGAAAGGATTTTTTTATCAAAAACATAATTAATCTGCAAAAATAAGGAATAGTTGTACTAACCATACATGTAAGCAGAGTTTTATGGGGCCCCCAGGAGCCCTAATCAACTGCCTAGTGTTGCCTAATGGTAAACACCCTCTGCAGGGTTACTGCACAGGGTGTTTATATATTAAAACAAATATATTTGTTATATAAATGTCATATTATATGTTGCTTCAGGCACTAATTATATAAATGGTATAAAATGATGATCTCCTTCCATCCATTTGCTCATTATAATAATAGAATATGCTTATTTTATGAGCTGACCTGATTATATCATCATGTTAGAGGAGAAGGATCTAAATAGGTCGTAATTTGTCTCTTTAGATCAGGCTTTAGTTCCGCCATGTTTCTCCATCTGATCAGATATCTTCGCCTTTGTTCTAACTGCATTCAGAGAAGAATGGAACATCTTTTTCTATCCTCATACTCCCCCTCCTCACCATCTGCGCATTGTTGACAACATCCTGTGAAGGACAGAACTCTTAACCAATGAGCAGGGCTGCGAATTTCCCCCGCGAACAAAGTGTCCAATCAGATGAGAGGTAGGGCGGGCAGTGGGCGTGGTCAGCGCGGTGTGGGGCGAGCAGCGGAGCGGCGCTCGGTAGTTGTTGTTGTGGAGCCGTGAGGAGGAGGAGGACCATCTGGGATTATGACAGAAAACCATGAAAAGCAATGGAAAGATCGCGGACTGAGATCACCGAGCGCGAACACTCGGATCTGGACTGGATTCTGTTCTGCCGCCTGATTTCCGGCCTTTTCTCGGGGGACTGAGCTGGATGTGGAAGTTAGGATTGTTTTGTTCGCGGCCTGAAATCAAAGGTTTGGGGGAAGTTGAGTTAGCTGGAAGAAAAGCGTCACTTCTCGCTGGAACAGCGCCGCTTTAAGCCCCTTTAGCTTCACATTAAACCCGCATTTTAACTCTTTTAATTTCACCTCCTGAAGCGGTTTAATTTTCTTTGACAGAAGGAAGCTGTGCTGAAAGCTAAGCTAGGCTAACCGTTAGCTCCCACGCACAGCTAGCTTCTCCTAAATGGGAGAAATTGTCTCTATTTATTGTTTAATCACTCTTTTCCTGCTTTTTATTTTAGAATAAAGCATATTTTAAATGAGTCACAACCTTTGAGAAGTGAATTAATTGAATAAGAGACGTTATTTTAGAGTTTCAGAGCGGATTCAGATGCAGTTATCAGTATTTAAAGGCATCAAGTTCAGTTTGTGATTACATAATGATTTAGACATTAATTGTTTTTTTCTGCACTACTTTCACTGAAACAAGCTGCACCGCTTTTAGCTCCTTTAACCGTGTGAAGCCGGTAGAACCGAGCTGGACCCGCATCTCCAGCTGCTTCATGGCATAACAGACTGTGTTTGGCATCAAAGCAGAGGGGCAGAAGTCATTAGGGAGGATCCCGGTGCTGCGGGGCTCAGAGGGGAGGATGGGCAGCCAGGGCAGCCCGGTGAAAAGCTACGACTACCTGCTCAAGTTCCTGCTGGTGGGAGACAGCGACGTGGGCAAAGGGGAGATCCTGGACAGCCTGCAGGATGGATCAGCAGAGTCTCCTTATGCCTACAGCAGCGGTGAGTCACCAGGGACGGGCTTAACTAATCTGGGGCCCTAGGCAAAGACAGGCAGGGGGGGCCCTGAATGGAAAACAGGACACATAAAACAAACCCGCTTATACAGATGGAGAAATTTTGAG
>NW_015150686.1:541766-544410 GCF_000732505.1 Cyprinodon variegatus
GTGAGTCACTGCTGGTCCCTCTGGTTGTTATGATGGTTCAGGCTTTGGGGGGAAAAGGAAGAAAAGTCCTGAACGTTGGTGTTTGTGGATCCTGCTGTCTGGGGTCACAGAGGTCACATGCAGGGACAGTCAGGGCATTCATTGTATGTGTGTGTGTGTGTTTAGGGGGGGGGGTGCAAATGATGCTCAAGTCACCTTCATTCTACAGGTTTGTTCTCTCCAACAGAGAGGAAAACTTTTCTTTTTACTTTATGCTAATTCAAGACGTTTTAAAGGAAAACACATTAAAGGGAAATTAAAATTCCTTTAATAGTAAATTCATATCTGTTGTTTTTTTACTACAGCGATGCTTAATGCAGAGGCGTAGCCTGAACATGTTAATCAGGTGTCCAAAATTCTTCCAGGTTTGAGTTCTGGGGCAAACATCTTATTCATTGTCATTAATTACCTAATTTTATCAATAATAGTTCTGCTTAAGATTAATATTCACACGTGTTAATATCTACATTATGTGGATTATTATTAAAGTAGTGATTTATCTCTGATTTCCCTGAAGACTCAGATGACTTACAGAGACATAATTTTCTCTTTTCCCCATAAGATAAAATATGGTGAATTCTGTCCTTATCATCTTTAATGTTAGTATATTGATGAGCAGAATTAACCAGTGTTTTTGTTGTTAGGTAATTGTTAACCTCTTAATATCCACCTCTTTTAGGGTAATCCTTGTCTATTTTGCATACCCAAATGGAAAAGCAAATAATTAAGGAATTATAAGCCCAAATTAAATGTGCAATACATTATTTGAAAGCTAACACCCTCTAGTTTTTGAATATATAAATTATAATTTGGTGAGTATAACACAGACCAAGCTGCATCAGTTCAAAATGACTCAAAGTTGTTGTTTTTATTGTCGGAAAAGATAGGTCTTTTTTTAAAACGACAGTAATAAAGACATTCTTGAGAGAAAGCAGGTCTCATTGTATTAAATTAGTTCTAAATCATGTCAACAACAGATGCAGAACATTTCAGACTTCTAGCTAAAACCGTTCCAGAGCTGCAGGATTTGGAACTTTTAGTGTCAGCTTTAAGACATTTTTACTTTTTTCTAGATTGTTTTTTAAGTGCTGAAAGATCGATATTATATCAGGCAGCTGAAAATCACGATATATCGCCGTTTTTTCCCCCCTACCCCTAGTGGTAGGAGGACGGATGGACAGAAATCTGGATGATGGAACAGCCTCTGATAGGTGGAGGCTGTCCGTAGGCTCTGGTTGTTTGGTTAGACGGGAACATTGAGGCGTTTGTGATCGTTCTCCTTCATGGGACTCATATTTCACACCTGCAGGGTCAGAAACAGGTTTTCACACAGGTTTCCGTTCGTCTATAACAGAAACAAAGTGTGCCGTCCTCCTGAATGGATGCAGCGAAGACACCAGAGATGGAAATCGATTATCTGGGATTTCTAAGTGAGGCTCAGCATGGAGAGGGAAGGAAGCGCTCGGAGCGCCGCCCTGCACTCACTCCAATTCAATTAGGCTCCAAACTCGCCACTTAAAGTCGCTGCTGCTTTAAGCTGCCTGGAAATTGGAAGATGTTGCTAATGCTGTTAACTAGCAGCTGTGGTCCATTAGAGCCTGAAGCCGTGGAGTTTGACCGGGATGCAGACTTTTAAAGGCATTAGCTTAATGTTTGTAAGTGTTGCTCAGTTTGATCTTCCAGACAGGGATCGTAGCCGGTCGCTATCAGCCTGTTCTGATCTCAGACCCGTTCAGTTTGAGAGACCGGATTCTGCAGCCTCTTTTCATTCTGTTAGAATCAGGAGCTCCCAGATCAACGCTCACCTTTCTGTTGTTCTACAGGATGGAGGTGCAGCTCGGAGAATAAGAGGCCTAGAAATGCTGAATCAGGAAACTTCATCATTCTATCGAGCTGCTTCTCTTTCAGCCCATGATATAAAGGAGAACTTTCAGAGCTACAGACATTTGGTTCGACCTGCAGAATAAAACCTGTTCCCCTTTAGCCATCTCTTCCTCTTCCTACGGTTTCATTTAAACCCAGTCAGCTAACGGCTAGCAAACGCTGTTAGACCAGAATAAAGTCTCATTTATTGGCTCTCAGACGGGAAATCCAGGACAGTCAGCAGCAAAGGAAAACTAAAAAACATAAAGTGCTCATGAAAATAGGTCTAAACTGTAGAGAAAAGAACAAAGAGTAAAAAGAAGAAACACTTTTGTAATTTCGTACACACAGGGTGGATAAAAAAACAAAAAGTTTGTTCAGTGAAACTCTCAAGACGTTTCCATTTCTTAAAGTGCAACCAAAAGGAAGTGGAATTGAATTATTTCTAAAAATAGTCTCATTTTGTCTCATAATATTCATTTTTTGTAAATGTAACCATAAACTGAGCTGTTCAGGCTTTTGTTCTTGAAGGACATCCACAGCTGTGAACAGTTTCTCCAAAGTTTGACATAAATTCTGACATTTCAGCTCCAATGTTCACATATTTTAGTGGACCTGACATTAAAGTGGTAGAGAAATCATATTTAAATTTCAAATCATTCTGGCTTCAAAATGTAGAAAATTTATATTTAAAAAAAATCCTCTCTTAAAATCTGTTGTTTTTCCCATTATCTTCTGCAGG
>NW_015150686.1:545541-548022 GCF_000732505.1 Cyprinodon variegatus
TCACATTCACTTTATTCACTCGTGTAAAGTCGGGCACCACTCAGGAGAATTCGTTGGAACAGCCGCTTCCCTACGACTTTAAACAGGGTTATCATTAAAAAATTATTAAAAGTCATTAAAGTATTATTTTTTAAGTGAAGGGCCTGAATTGGCATTAAAATTAATGTGATTATTGTGGCATTTAAAATGCTTTATTTAAAAAGAATAATAAAGGTTTATTAAAACAATTCCGTCAGACATATTATACTGCGATATATTTGCGTGGAACCGCTTCTGTATATTTGGGGGAACAAAGCTAGAGAATTTCAACAAGTGGCTGAAAAACGAGGAATTCTGGACATGGCTGCCGCCTGTAAACGGTAAAGATGAGGAAGTTTTTGCCGCTTATCTGTGAGAGTCATGGATAGTTGTTGATGGCATTAAAATGATTTCTAAGAACATTAAAAGAGCATTAAATTCAGAGTTAACCAATTCCTGTATAAATCCTGATAAAATAGATTCTCAGGGTTGCTTTATTTTTAAACACTGCTTTCTGTTTCGCAGGTTTGTAAATAAGACTTTAGCAGCAATAATTACACCTTCAGTGCATCATGTTCAGGTAGCAGAAGATATTTCCAACCTGTCGGGTTTTTGGATCAACACCTTGGGAACGGATCGCTCCGTTTGGCACCTGTTTGGCCTCAGGCGTTCCTGCGGCTTCTAAGCACGGCAGGAACACGCCGCGGCGTGCAGCAGGTGGAGGCGAGGCGGTCGGACCGGTTTGGTAGAGTCTGTTAGCGGCCTGTGACTCTGCAGCAGTGAAAGTTTAGAGAGGGACGGGGTTAACATGAGGCACGCGCCGGAACAACCTGAACCCTTCCTTTAACGATTGAACTTAAATCCGTTTAACTTAAACTCTGTGGTTCTACTGATCGTCTGAGCAGAACCGTGGTTCCTCAGAGGTTCCTCTGATGCAGCATCATCATCGGTCTCCATCGTATTAACTGTTGCTGATCTGTCAGTGTTGCTCCCAGCCTCCTTATCAGAAGATGTTTCTCATCTTTTTATGAATTAAATTCTTCCTGATGTCTGATCTTATTTGAACATTGAACTTATTTCTACATTTTTAAGGTCAAATCATTTTGATGAGTTCTTATTACATGAAATCTTTGTTCTTATTGTAGTTTAACTTCTTATTGTGCTTAAAGAAATCCTTGTAAAGTTGTTTTTACATTCAAGTTTAGTCGTTTTTAGAAGAAAAATGTGTGAAAAACCAAATTGAAAACCTTTTTTGTTTGTGTACGAGTAGAATGTGACTTGTGTTTATGTGCATTCAGGTGAATGTAGCATTAGCAACATTAGCATTTATGTTTACTGGTGTCTCAAACAAATGGAAAAAGTTCTGAAATCAGAAACTGAGCGACTGATTCCCTGATTCCCGGTGGAGGATGGGATGAAACGTCCCGCCTTCTGTCGGTCCTCTCTCCCAGCGTCTGTCTCCTCAGTCCATTAGTGACACTAATGGTGCTTTTAGTGATATGTTCTGACTGCAGTATATAAACCCGTTATATCCAGGCCCAGGAAATCCCTTTGGATCAGAGAAGTAAAAGGTCATTTCCTCTGGTCCCCTGAACAGATTTCTATGTCCAGATACATGAAGGTTTGAGGTGATCCATGCTTTCTGTGCAGCAGCTGAGTCGGCACCAGACTCAGATGTTCAGGAGCTTCCAGCTGTTTTCAGCTCCTGTCCTTCTGACCAGCGTCTCCGTCTCTCTAACACGTCTGTCTTCTTTCCTCTTTCTCTGCAGGTATCGACTATAAAACCACTACGATCCTCCTGGATGGAAGGAGGGTGAAGCTGGAGCTGTGGTGAGCACACACTGCTGCTGACTAGGGCTGGGCAAGCAGTTTTCAAATCATAGAAAATGTAGATTTTAGTCGGATAACATTTAGCACTGAACGTCCATTCCAAGCATTTAGGGGATGGTAATACGTTTAAGATGGGTTTGTTGCCACACTGAAAGGCAGAGAGAGGTACAGCTAGCATGCATTTCCATTAGGGGTGGAACGGTTCACAAAATCCACGGTTTGGTTCGGTTCACGGTTTCATGGTCACGGTTTTCGGTTCGGTTCGGTATATGTTTATTGTTACACCGAAAAATAAAAAAATTAATATAAATTATCAAAATTAATGAATTAAAAAAAAAATGAAATTAATGAAAAAATCCCAAAAAATTAATGGATTGTAATTATTTTTAATGATTTGCGGAAACCCTGGATCATTTCCGCATGTTTTGCTGCTTTGAATTTAATCATCTCCGCATGCCCTCTACCATCTCCAAGGAACTCAGAGCGGAGCGGATGGGAGCCACAGTGGAGGCTGTAGGCTTTGCTTTGAGCAGCCGGTCTGGAGCGCAGCGGGGCGGAGCGCTAACAGAGTATGTGGGATTTCGGGGTTAGCATGACATGTTGGTCATGTTGCTGTTAGCATAAACAAAACGT
>NW_015150686.1:548883-550071 GCF_000732505.1 Cyprinodon variegatus
CCCGCCGTCCTGACGCTCAGCCCACCCGCCGTCCTGACGCTCAGCCCACCCGCCGTCCTGACGCTCAGCCCGCCGTCCTGACGCTCAGCCCGCCGTCCTGACGGTTAGCCCACCCGCCGTCCTGACTCTCGTCCCGCTGTGCTGACGCTCAGCCTGCTGTCCTAACGCTCAGCCCACCCGCCGTCTTGACGCTCAGCCCACCCGCCGTCTTGACGCTCAGCCCGCCGTCCTGACTCTCGTCCCGCCGTCCTGACGCTCAGCCCGCCGTCCTGACGCTGTCCTTCTCCGCTCTCATGACTTCATAAATGCCTGTAATGGAACCACGCCACCAGCCGCTCACGCTCTGCTTTTTTCCATCCGATCAAAGCATCCATTCCAAATACTACGTGTATTTTAATGACACACATTAGCGAGCGAAAAGCACCTGAAAGGAGCTGGCGAGCGCGGGCAGGGATTTTTCTCCTCTAGAGGCGCATGTGTGATGTTGTTGTGCGTTGGTAGATAAACCATTCACAGAAAGTAGTTTAACATTCATGCCAGTATGTTTATTTTTATCGCTGGTGTTTTGAAATGACAGAATACAGAAATACAGAATCTGTAGATGTTGTTCTGAAATGTCAATTTGGACCTGCGGTTCTACCAGAACCTCGCTGTGGAACCTCATGGTGTGTCTTCGTCTCCACAGGGACACCTCTGGCCAGGGACGCTTCTGCACCATCTTCCGCTCGTATTCCCGCGGCGCTCAGGTGAGACACGCTGCTGTTGGTCTGATGATCCGGAACCTGTTCTGGGCTGATCCTGGTGTGTTCGGGTCTCTTCTCAGGGCATCCTGCTCGTCTATGACATCACCAACCGCTGGTCGTTCGACGGCATCGACAGGTGGATCAGGGAGATCGACGAGGTGACTGATTGTGACCCCGTCTGATCAAAGCTGATGTTTAACCTTCGTCTTTAGTTGGTTTTTGCTGAAATGTTTCAACATTTAAAACTATTCGGTTAACGGTACCAAGCAGAACCGAGCCCGTTCATCTGCAGGATATCAGGAAAACCTGCAACAGGATATTGGAGAAATGTTTGATGAATCCAGTCTGGGTTCGTCAGGTCCAGTCTGGGTAGGGGCTGGTAGGGCCTGGTCCGGTCCGGTCTGAGTCTGATCCGGTCCAGACTGGTTCTAGTCCGGTCTGCGTA
>NW_015150686.1:551853-554078 GCF_000732505.1 Cyprinodon variegatus
GTGCTGTAAACGGCTGAGCTTTGCTCCAAAACATCTAAATTAGTCATTTTTCCTGAAAATAATTGAATTTAGTCTTGAATCGAGGAGGTAGTGAGACACTTTGCCAATGGAACGAGACAATTTACATTTAAAATAAGAAAAAACAATCTCATTGTCTTATTTCTAGAGTAAAAATCCTCGTTCTATTAGCAAATAATTTTATGTATTGAAGCATTTTCTACTTATTTCCAGATGTTTCTTGCAGCGTGCGCGTCCTGAATGACCCAAACAGGAGCTGCTGCTGGTGCAGCCGTCCTGCTCTGTGTCCTTCCTGATGACGTGGAAACATGGAGGATATGGGGGGGGGCATTGTTAGGACAGTTTCACAGGAATATCCTACATTGTGAGGACTTCTGAGGAAAGCTCCTCCTCCTGGGTCTGAGGGCAGCTTCAGGACTATGGTCTTAGGTTTACGTTTGGAACATAGAAGTTATTGCAAGTCCCCGTAAAGATGGTAAAACACAGCCATGTGTTAGGTATGCCCCGGGAATGATTAGGTTTAATGTTATCGTCGTGGTTGGAGCTTAAAGAAGGCTGAAAATAGCTGGAAATCAATGCATGGTCCTCACTACATATAGTAAGATGAGTGTGTGTGTGTTGGTGGTATTTTTGGGCTGTGGAATGCGTCCTCCACTTCTGCTTTTCCTGCTCCACCTCAGCTCAAGCGGCGCCTCTTTAACACCTTTAACAGGAGGAGGTGATGTCAGCAGGTTAGATGGAGGATTAAAATAAATCCTTTAGATTTTATTTCTATTTGGATCCTTTGTTTTTTATTATTTTTCTATATATATTTTCTGTCCACGGACCTTAGCTGATGGGCCTGAAGGCGGCGCTGCTCCTTAGATCTGTCTGGTTTGTGGAGACATTTTTATTTTGGACGTCATCATCTGAGGATCATCTCCCAGGAAATCCTGTAGTTCAGTGAAAATGCAGATTTATCTGAACCGGTGGGTGGATAGAAGTCCTGAAGGTTCCTCTTTAGCTGACTGACTGGATCTGAACCGGTTTTTATCTATAGTTTAGTTTTTATTAAACCAAACAGAAGCAAAGTTCAAACAGGACGCCATTTTTAAAAATTCGGAGAAAGAAAAGCTAATTTCTGAAGCATTTTATTTTAATTACTGGATTGCATTTTTTTTCTTCAAATTTCTTTGTATAAATCATGTTCTGTGCAACGATGTTGGAAGGAACTTCTCTCCATGTTGATCTAGAGCTGATTGACGTCGAATAAACTCGATGTTTCCTCACGAACAATAGTTAAAATGACTATCGCAGCCTTCAAGTCCAAATTCACATGACGACATTAAACCGTCTCCATCTATTTCACTGAGTTTTATTTTTCCCACACACTTTGAACGCATCATAAACCACTGGCGGCTGGTGGAGTTTTCTCCGCGGGGGTGGGACGGACTACACCAAGTTATCACACCAGTATATTTATATGAATGCCAACAACAAAAAACATAAAAGAATTTATAAAACCAAACATCATTTCATGTCCAGGTTTACTTTTTGTACATAAATGTTGTCCTTCTAAGGCTGTGAAGGTTAATCTGTGTTTTCCATGGTCTAATATTGAGTCACAAACTTTTAAAAAAATAATGAAGTAGTTTAATAATGGTATCTTTATATTAGATTTCCTTCATATCGCCCAGCTTTACGTTGATCTGGACCGGTTCTGGTGAGAACAGGGAGGTTTGTCGGTTCAGACGTGAAGGAAAAAGGTTTAGAACCTCATAGGAAATGTTTTCCTTCTCTGCTGCCGTCGCTCCGTTCGGTCTGAGCTCAGCAGCGGGAAGGAAATCCTGTTTCCCTGCAGGTTTTCAGTGTCTGAATCAGAGACCTGCAGCCTGTTGGTTAATAACCGACCCGCTCTGAACGTCCCGTCTGCGTCTCCTTCCTCAGCACGCTCCTGGAGTCCCTCGGATCCTGGTGGGGAACCGCCTCCACCTGGCCTTCAAGCGGCAGGTCCCCACGGAGCAGGCCAGGGCGTACGCCGAGAAGAACGGCATGACCTTCTTCGAGGTGAGCCCCCTGTGCAACTTCAACGTGATCGAGTCGTTCACGGAGCTGTCCCGCATCGTCCTGATGAGGCACGGCATGGAGAAGTTCTGGAGGCCCAACAGAGGTGAGGCCATGAGCTTTCTGCTCTGCTTCCTGAGAAGCATTAAAGTCACAGGGAAGTC
>NW_015150686.1:554928-557393 GCF_000732505.1 Cyprinodon variegatus
TGGTAATCTGGATGAACTGACTGCACAGACCATGTTTTCAGGAGGACTTTCTCACTTCAACATAGATTCTAACTACTTTTTACCCGCTGATCACAGCAAATATGGCTGCCATTGTTCCAGGCAAAGAAATGATAGGGTAGCTCCGCCCACCGCTCATCAGAACCACTGCGTTGGGGAGGGAAAGTGGTTCTGATGAGCGTTTTTGCTGCCTCTGCTGCGTTCGGTCTGACCGTAGCATAACCTTGGATATCAGATGGAGGAAGATGGACATATCTCTATAGATGCTTCTATTCTAGATCTATATATGCTTCTATTCTAGATCCCTGCAGAGGACGTGTCTCTGACGGCGGATCTGAAGCAGATCTAGCTTCTCTAACGTTTCTCCTCCTCTCCTCAGTTTTCAGCCTGCAGGACCTCTGCTGCAGAGCCATCGTGTCCTGCACGCCCGTCCACCTCATCGACAAGCTGCCGCTGCCCGTGGCCATCAAGTCCCACCTCAAGTCCTTCTCCATGGCCAACGGCATGAACGCCGTCATGATGCACGGACGCTCGTACTCGGTGGCCAACACGGCCGGCGGCTCCAAAGGCAACAGCCTGAAGCGCTCCAAGTCCATCCGTCCTCCTCAGAGCCCGCCGCAGAACTGCACCCGCAGCAACTGCAAGATCTCCTAACTGCTGGCGGGCCGGGAGGCGGCGGAGACGCCGGAGCTCAGGGCACCTCTGGAGAACAGCTACAGACTCTTAGTCACTACACGGTGGAGGCGGAGCCCAGGGGCTCTGCTATGTACAGAAACGCCGCCACCGCCGCCGCTCGTTCTCTTCTAATGACCCATAAGCTAACGTTTCAGACACTACAGAACCATTAAACCCAAAGGACCCGGGCTGCAGCAGACTCGGGTCCAGGCTTGTTCTCGTGCCTTGATGTACGGTTCCTGGGTTCAGGTTCTGGATTCGACCCGTCTGATAGGACAGGGTTCGGGTTCTGGAACCTTCTGGTTTTATTCCTCCATAAATGAAAGTGTTTAGTCTTTAGAAAGAATCCGATCCGAGTCTAGAGTGAGGTTCTGGGGAGGTCCGATTCTGGGTGGGCGATGTGAAGGATAGAGGGGCGACCCGGTTCCTCCTTCTTCCTCCTCCTCTTCCTCAGCTTCACTTTACTTCATCTGAGGCGGCGCCTGATGAGCTTCCTGCTGCTGCTGGGCGGCTTCAGGCTGGAGCAGGCGGTTCCTTCCTTCCTTCCTTCCTTCCTTCCTTCCTTCCTTCCTTCCTTCCTTCCTTCCTTCCTTCCTTCCTCGCTTCCTGTGCTGCCTTCAGGTGCTGCAGGACCTTCCATCTTTTGGCCCCTCCTCCTCTCGTTTAAAGATGGCCGCCTCGTCTCATCGGGTTTTATTCCTCCTACAGTTGAAGAACTTGGTTCTGATCTTTTCTTTTTTTCCAGTTTTAACCTCAAATAGTTTGAACATAATTTTTATTTAAACCTTTCAGCTTCGGATCCATCAGAACCGCTCAAATTTACGAATAAACCCAAAGAAAACGGCTCCGCTGTAGAAGCTTGAACCCGAGAAGTTCTCCAAACCCGTCCAGCCACTATCGGAACCGACTGGTTCCAGAACCTGATCCTGCTTGAACTCGGCCTCCTTTAAACCTTATCTGATCTTCTGAACATTCGTTTCATTCCTGGTTGTCAGAGGACCAACGATGCCGGTTCTGCTGGTCCATCAGGAGGCCCATCGGGTCAGAACCCAGCGATCCATGAACAGCAGGATCTCCTAAGAGGTTCTGCTCTTCTGGATCCAGATCACACTAGACCAGAACCCGTGCAGAGGTTCCCCTCCCCTCTCAGCAGGTTCTCCTGGCTGATGGTGGGAGGTTTGGACCCCGATGCCGGTCTGGTTCTAGTAGGACACTACTCCTGTTTCTCCCGCCTCGTTCCCCTGAAGCTGCTGAGTGATCTGAAACGTGAGGATGTTTGATGATGATGATGATGATGATGATGATTTTTAAATTATTGATTGTACAGCTACAGGCGACATGTATGAAGAGACTTTTTCACAATAAAACTGTTGAATGTTGGATTCGCTGAGTTTGGATCTGATTTGGACCGTTTTAACTCTGGAAGCTTCAGTTGAGAATGCTGCCCCCTGCTGGACGCTTCAGGAACCTTTTTTTTTTTATTGGATTTCAAACAAAAGAGATGAATAACAAGAGAAAAAAAAAAACAAGAAGTTATTTATAGGAAATAAAAAGAAAACTATGATCATGATCACTGTACCTCTTGTTTGGAGGTTTTGCGATAAATCTGAAAAACAGTTTTTATTCATATTTTAAAAAGGGTGCTAAAAACTAATAGGAGTATGACAGGGATCTTTCTAACCCACTAAGTGATCAAAATTTCATTCAGTTCTCCAGGTTTTAAAAATATTACCAGTGAACATCTAGGAAAGGTTTGAAAATAGAATTCTATT
>NW_015150686.1:562483-568543 GCF_000732505.1 Cyprinodon variegatus
GTTACCTGAAGAATAGAGACTGTAAAATATGCCTTTAGCTTACAGAGACCCACTTAGAGCAGGAATTATGTCAAAATGATAAAGAAATATACAAATACTTTGCATAAGATAAAATAAACTTTTCATCTGGAATCTGCTCAATCCAGAATTCCAGTTTAACCAGTTTCAACTGGTTTAAATTTAAAAAAGTCTTTTTTAAGGAACATTTGGCTGTCTGAATTGATTAATCCAAAAAATAATCGACAGATTAATCGACTTGCAAAATAGTTGCTGCCCTACTTTGGTCAAACAATGGAGATTTTATACTGACAGGTGCTGATTTTAACGATCATTTTCTCTGATTTGAAGCTAATTCGGCAATTGGTTCTGGTTTCTTCTTCTTTATTTCTTCTGCAGAGGAGCTCCAGTTGAGCCTGGCCGTCTGGGACGAGGACTTCACCTCTGATCATCAGCAGGTGGAGGAAAAGCCTGATCTGGCCTCGGACTCCGAGTCAAACCAGAACGCCTCCAGTATCGGTGGGAGGAGTCAGACTGAGGGGTGTCCGGACCTGCAGGAGAGCAGCATCATCCAGGTCAAATTCCCGCCTCCTTATCTACGGAGCGGTACCAGTCCAACCGGGTTTATTGAGGCGGTCGTTAAAGTGGAAGAGGAAGATCCTCTGCCGAGCACCTCCGCCCAGCAGGAAGAGGCTGGGGAAGACTTTGCAGTTTCCTCTGAAGCCGACAGCGAAGAGGAGTGGAGGTCAAGCTCCCAGTCCAAAAGGCAAATTAGCACCAAGAAGAAGAAGACAAAGGCAAACAAGAGGGTTCCTCATCCTCCAGTCGCCCCCAAACTGAACCCCTCCAAAAAGAACAAGTCTCCCATCTGCTGCAAAATCTGTGGCAGAGCCTTCCTCCTCACCGTGTCTCTGGTGAACCATGTGCAAGTTCACTCCAAGGACATCTGCGGCGTGTGCGGGGAACGCTTCGATGGCGAGGAGAGGTTCGACGCTCACCTGAAAACACACGTCAAGGCGGAGAGCTGCAGCGTCTGCGGGAAGTGCTTCACCAGCTGCAGCGGTTTGGAGATCCACATGAGGATCCACACGGGGGAGAAGCCGTTCGTCTGCAGCGAGTGCGGGAAGCGCTTCACCACCCGGGCCAACATGGCCCGGCACGTCCGAACCCACACCGGCGAGAGGCCGTACACCTGCACCGTGTGCGGCAGAAGCTTCAACGACTACACCACCATGAAGCGCCACCTGTTCCTTCACTCTGCCAAGAACAGCCACCTCGGAGAGTCCTCGTGCGAAAACGGCGACGGGAAGAGTCCGTCCTTCAGAAAACCACGCGCTGTCTGCAAGGTGTGCGGCATGTCGTTCCACTCCGTGGTCTCCCTGCTGAACCACGGCAAACAGCATGAGACGGTGCTCTGCTATGTGTGCGGCGATCACCTCGGCTCCTTGGACAGCTTAGCGGCTCACCTGGACACTCACAAAAACGGGAAGGTGTGCGACGTGTGCGGGAAGTGTTTTGACAGCCAGGGACACCTGGAGATCCACATGCGGATCCACACTGGAGAGAAGCCATTTGTCTGCACCGAGTGCGGGAAATCCTTCACCACCCGGCCTCACCTGGTGCGGCATAAGAGAATCCATACCGGGGAGAGGCCCTACACCTGCAGCTTCTGCGGTAAAACCTTCAACGACTACACCACCCACAAGCGGCACCTGCTGATCCACATCAAGAAGTCCAGCGTGGAAGGCATCCCTGTGGGTCCAAGTGACCACAGTGAGACCAGTTCCAATAAGAAACGCCGGCAGGTGCCCTGCAAGGTTTGCGGGGTGACCTTCTGCTCCAAAATCTCTCTGGTGAATCATGCCAAAATCCATGCCACGGACCTCTGCGGCGTCTGTGGCAATCAGTTCGTGTCGAAGGAAAACCTCAAACTTCATCTGAAAACCCACATCAGCAAGAGGGTGTGCGACGTGTGCGGGAAGTGCTTCGACTCTCTGTTCCACCTGAAGGTGCATCAGAGGGTCCACACCGGGGAGAAGCCGTTCACCTGCAGCGAGTGCGGCAAGTCATTCAACTTCCGGCAGAACATGCTGCGCCACGCCAGGTGCCACACGGGGGAGAAGCCGTACGTGTGCACAGTGTGCGGCCGCGGCTTCAGCGACCGCAGCTTCCTCACGCAGCACCGGAACACGCACACGGGTGAGAAACGACACCGCTGCCAGGTCTGCGGGAACACCTTCAACCGGAAGACCTACGTCAGGCTCCACATGAAGAAGGTTCACACAGCAGAGAAATACCAGAAGAAGATGGAAGATTGAGCTGTTTGACTCCCAAAGATCCGTCTCAACTTCAGAACTGCGATGGAAACTTTCATCCATGTCAACTTCACCCTGTTTTGATGAATAACAGCGGACCTTAGAAACATTGATCGGGGTTTGGGTCATTATTTCGGGGGACTGAGGCGGACCTCCTGTCGTAGGATGGTCCGGTTCTATCTTAGGCTGGGCATACAGTGTACGATAGGAGATTCGGCCCCAAAAGGGCGGAAAGTCTTACAGTGTGTGCCCAGCTTTAAAGATGATAGAAGGTCCATAATCCATCGTAGGAACAGGTACGTTTAAGTGGTTAGAGCAGGCATACCCAAAGTCGGTCCTTGTGGGCCGCTGTCCTGCAGGTTTTTGACGGTTCCCTGCTCTAGCAAAGCTAATTAATTTAGCCGTTAATCAGCAATCAAAGAAAGCAGGCTGGCTAGAGCAGAGAAACCTCTAAAACCTGCAGGACCGACTTTGGACATGCCTGGGTTAGAGCATCATAAAGGCCTCTTCCAGCATTATGGACCATCGTAGAGAAAAATCAAGCTGCTGACGATGATCAGTGATTAAAGTGCTTTAAACTTGCTGCGGCTCAAAGCTAAATACTTTTATTTCCTCTTTGTTTTATTGTTCTTTACTGTTAGAAAATTTTAACTGTGACATTTGATCAGAGCAAAAAAGGTTTTTATTCCAAAATACGAATTCTTCGCTATTTAGCTCCTCCGATGTGATCCATGCTGCCTTTTTTACAGCTGCTCAGCGCTGTGTAAAAAATAAATAAAAAATAAATATGTGGCTCCTTGTTAGCTGAATGTTCCTGCTGATGGTGTGAAAAAAAATAAAGGAACCAAAATAAAATGAGTTCAATTGAAGTCAGTTTATTTCTGTAGCACCAATTCACAACACGTCCTCACAAGGAACTTTCTGGAACGAATCAACCAGATCAGATTGTTAGTTTAGTTCAGTTTTATAAGAAAAACCAGTTGATTGCATCGACTCATTGACTCTTCAGCAATNTTGTTCTCAAATTACGACTTTAATCTCAGAATTAGGACTTTAATCTCAGAATTAGGACTTTATCTCAGAATTAGGACTCTAATCTCAGAATTAGGACTTTAATCTCAGAATTAGGACTTTTTTTCTCAAAATTAGGACTTTAATTTCAGAATTAGGACTTTAATCTCAGAATTAGGACTTTGTTCTCAGAATTACGACTTTAATCTCAGAATTAGGACTTTAATCGCAGAATTACGACTTTGATCTCAGAATTCTGACTTTTTTCTCAGAATTCTGACTTTAATCTCAGAATTAGGACTTTATCTCAGAATTAGGACTTTTTTTCTCAAAATTCTGACTTTAATCTCAGAATTCAGATTTTTTTCCCCATACTAAACTGAAACATTTAAAAATCAGTGAACCTTTTTATTTTTTTATACTCCAGTTAACGATTAATCGATTACTAAATTAGTTACAATTATGTCAACTATTGATTTTCACAATGAATCTTATTGTTTTAGCCATAATTCCAACACGTGTTGTAAGTTGTTAAAATAACGGCAGGGACACGCAGACAGCACTGCTGGGTTAGACGCGCTTCTACAGAATTCCGCTTCAGCGGTTCTGATGGCAGATACCCTCCACACCGTTCAGATTCTTAATTGGACCAAAAAGAAAAAGTAAAACTGATCTCAGCTTTGTGTGGAATAATGATTGACATCAGATCAAACCCGGTAAGTCTCATTCAGACTCAGTCGTCTAAAGATCTGGGCTGAATCATCCTGTCTGCATCTTTCTAGATCTGCTGAATGTTTGGTAAGGAGTTGAAATGATTAATCGTTCATTATTTCAATGAACGATTTAATATTTAATAATCGATTAATCGTTACCTGAAGAATAGAGACTGTAAAATATGCCTTTAGCTTACAGAGACCCACTTAGAGCAGGAATTATGTCAAAATGATAAAGAAATATACAAATACTTTGCATAAGATAAAATAAACTTTTCATCTGGAATCTGCTCAATCCAGAATTCCAGTTTAACCAGTTTCAACTGGTTTAAATTTAAAAAAGTCTTTTTTAAGGAACATTTGGCTGTCTGAATTGATTAATCCAAAAAATAATCGACAGATTAATCGACTTGCAAAATAGTTGCTGCCCTACTTTGGTCAAACAATGGAGATTTTATACTGACAGGTGCTGATTTTAACGATCATTTTCTCTGATTTGAAGCTAATTCGGCAATTGGTTCTGGTTTCTTCTTCTTTATTTCTTCTGCAGAGGAGCTCCAGTTGAGCCTGGCCGTCTGGGACGAGGACTTCACCTCTGATCATCAGCAGGTGGAGGAAAAGCCTGATCTGGCCTCGGACTCCGAGTCAAACCAGAACGCCTCCAGTATCGGTGGGAGGAGTCAGACTGAGGGGTGTCCGGACCTGCAGGAGAGCAGCATCATCCAGGTCAAATTCCCGCCTCCTTATCTACGGAGCGGTACCAGTCCAACCGGGTTTATTGAGGCGGTCGTTAAAGTGGAAGAGGAAGATCCTCTGCCGAGCACCTCCGCCCAGCAGGAAGAGGCTGGGGAAGACTTTGCAGTTTCCTCTGAAGCCGACAGCGAAGAGGAGTGGAGGTCAAGCTCCCAGTCCAAAAGGCAAATTAGCACCAAGAAGAAGAAGACAAAGGCAAACAAGAGGGTTCCTCATCCTCCAGTCGCCCCCAAACTGAACCCCTCCAAAAAGAACAAGTCTCCCATCTGCTGCAAAATCTGTGGCAGAGCCTTCCTCCTCACCGTGTCTCTGGTGAACCATGTGCAAGTTCACTCCAAGGACATCTGCGGCGTGTGCGGGGAACGCTTCGATGGCGAGGAGAGGTTCGACGCTCACCTGAAAACACACGTCAAGGCGGAGAGCTGCAGCGTCTGCGGGAAGTGCTTCACCAGCTGCAGCGGTTTGGAGATCCACATGAGGATCCACACGGGGGAGAAGCCGTTCGTCTGCAGCGAGTGCGGGAAGCGCTTCACCACCCGGGCCAACATGGCCCGGCACGTCCGAACCCACACCGGCGAGAGGCCGTACACCTGCACCGTGTGCGGCAGAAGCTTCAACGACTACACCACCATGAAGCGCCACCTGTTCCTTCACTCTGCCAAGAACAGCCACCTCGGAGAGTCCTCGTGCGAAAACGGCGACGGGAAGAGTCCGTCCTTCAGAAAACCACGCGCTGTCTGCAAGGTGTGCGGCATGTCGTTCCACTCCGTGGTCTCCCTGCTGAACCACGGCAAACAGCATGAGACGGTGCTCTGCTATGTGTGCGGCGATCACCTCGGCTCCTTGGACAGCTTAGCGGCTCACCTGGACACTCACAAAAACGGGAAGGTGTGCGACGTGTGCGGGAAGTGTTTTGACAGCCAGGGACACCTGGAGATCCACATGCGGATCCACACTGGAGAGAAGCCATTTGTCTGCACCGAGTGCGGGAAATCCTTCACCACCCGGCCTCACCTGGTGCGGCATAAGAGAATCCATACCGGGGAGAGGCCCTACACCTGCAGCTTCTGCGGTAAAACCTTCAACGACTACACCACCCACAAGCGGCACCTGCTGATCCACATCAAGAAGTCCAGCGTGGAAGGCATCCCTGTGGGTCCAAGTGACCACAGTGAGACCAGTTCCAATAAGAAACGCCGGCAGGTGCCCTGCAAGGTTTGCGGGGTGACCTTCTGCTCCAAAATCTCTCTGGTGAATCATGCCAAAATCCA
>NW_015150686.1:571114-581790 GCF_000732505.1 Cyprinodon variegatus
CTACAAAATGACCTCTAACAGGCCACTGGTGTGAATGTCTCTGACCAAACAATCAGAAACAGACTCCACGAGGGTGGCCTGAGGGCCCGATGTCCTCCTGTGCTCACTGCCTGGCACCGTGGACCTCCATTGGCATTTGCCACAGAACACTTGAATTGGCAAGTCCGCCACTGGCGCCCTGTGCTTTTCACAGATGAGAGCAGGTTCACCCTGAACACATGTGACAGACATGAAAGGGTCTGGAGAAGCCTTGGAGAACGTTCTGCTGCCTGTAACATCGTTCAGCATGACCGGTTTGGTGGTGGGTCAGTGATGGTCTGGAGAGGCATATCCATGGAGGGACGCACAGACCTATACAGGCTAGACAACGCCACCCTGACTGCCATTAGGTATCGGGATGAAATCCTTGCACCCATTGACAGACCCTATGCTGGTGCAGTGGGTCCTGGGTTCCTCCTGGTGCACAACAATGCCGGCCTCATGTGGCGAGAGTATGCAGGCAGTTCCTGGAGGATGAAGGAATTGATACCATTGATTGGCCCCCACGTTTGCCTGACCGAAATCCAATAAAACACCTCTGGGACATTATGTTTCCATCCATCCGACGCCGCCAGGTTGCACCTTAGACTGTCCAGGAGCTCAGTGATACCCTGATCCAGATGAGGGAGGAGATACCCCAGGACGCCATCCGTTGTCTCATTAGGAGCGTGCCCCGACGTAGTCAGGCATGCATACACGCACGTGGGGGCCATACAACTGACTGAATACCATTTTGAGTCGCTGCAATGAAATCAGCAAAATGGACTAACCTGCCGCATCATTTTTTCACTGTAATCTTTGGAGTGTCTTTGAATTCAGCCCTCTGCAGGTTGATAATTTTCATTTCCATCAAATGATGTGGCATCCTTTTGTTCCTAACACATCACCCAGTCCATATCAGGATAAATAAACAAATAAACCATTGAGATCTGATGTGTTTTCAAAGTGTTCCTTTAATTTCTTTGAGCAGTGTATAAGCTTTATCAAGCAGAACCAGGCTCAGTGTGAACCTGGTTCTGCTGGAGGTTTCTTCCTGTTCAAAGGGAGTTTTTCCTCTCCACTGTCGCTTCAAGCATTCTTAGTGTGATCTGGTGAACTGTAAAGTGCCTTGAGATGACTTGTGTTGTGAATTGGCACTCTAGAAATAAACTGAATAGAACTGAATTGAAAAGTCAACTCAACTTGCACTTGGAGATTAAAGTTTTGTGTCTTTACACCTTTTCAATTTTTATATGACATTTATTTTAACCAATTAGGCAAGTTTTTTATCCATTGGGTTAAGCTTATCTTTAGACGTCCATGCTTTATTATTTTTTAATCCAACCATTCTGATCCTGATCCTTTTAATAAAGCATCATGTTTCCTCATGATGTGAGCAGAACTTAAATTCAGCATTAAATGTGCGGTATAGGGCCTTAATGCCCAAATTAAAACTCTGTCATGATCCTGGTGCTGGTGGCCGGCCTAAATGCTCATTCCACTCACCTGTTTAACTCTGCCTGGTTTCTCATTACTGCTTATCAGATCCACCTGTTTCCAGCTCCTATATACGCTGCTTGTCTGATCATTGTTCTGATTATCTGACTGTGGACCTGTTTCTGGCTCGTGGATCCTGAGTTTTGCTTTGCCCCTGTCTGCTCTGTTAATCTGCTCTGTTCCGGACTGATTCCTGGATTCTACTGGTTTACTGAACTTGGACTGTTCTTCTGACCTTGGCTTGGATTCTCCCTCTGTACCCCACCGGCTCTCTGGTCTTCTGTTCTGTGAACTTGGTTCTGCTACGACTTCGGCTTTGGATATTATGACTGGGCGTTGGCTGTTATCAGCTCCGCTCATCACCCGGGGTTCGGAGGTCGGCGGAGGGACAATCTCCCCCTTAGATTCATCTCCTTCCTCTGGGAACGGACTGAACTCCAAACCAGGTCAGTGACTATTTTCTTTGTTGTTATCAGACCGTTATTTTCAGTCACTGACCTGAGTCTCCGTCTCTACAGAGGGCTTGGTTTATCCTCTCCAGCTGATTTGGAGTCGTACGCTGCAGTGGCGGCCGGCCCAAAGGGGGCGCTGGGGCACCGCCCTCCCTGATAAGAAGAGAGAAACCTAAAATATATTTTTACAAATTAACTCATAAATGTCAGTTTTACTCTCTAGAGTGTTTACCTATAAGCAAAATTTCCCTACCTACTGTCATTCATTTGTGGATTTCCACAGACAGACTCCTACCGTCTCTGTCTGGGGGCGCAGATCAGACTGCCCCACATGTGCAAAGAATCTGCCAATCATGTACTATTGCTAGGTGAATTTAATAATTTAATGGCCAATCAGCGTCTCAGAACTTTATGGTATTGGGGCGCTGAAAATACTGCGCTTTAACAGGCTTCTGCACCAAAGCGCAGGTGCAGACAATTAGAGGGACGATGGCGAATGTAACGAGCGAGATGCAGCTTCCACCAAATTCAGTGAGATCCTTATTTATCTACCCGTTTGCCAGAAGAACATCCCTGTTGTAGGATATGAAAATTTCCTGTCATGGTTATTGTGACTGTGACGAATCCACCTCGTCGCTTAAAACAACCTATAACTTTGCGTGCCACACACACATTCCTGTTATACTGTGCTTGTGAGGACCAATTCACTCGCGCTGAGCCCAGTAGCTCCATTAACTTAAAACACACAAGCTGTTCCTGGTTACCTGCTGGCGTATTGAGGGTGCACACTTTCAGTGGGGTTAGCCGTGTGTGTGTGTGTGTGTGTGTGTGGGGGGGTGTATGCTACGGGGACTTGTCATCTTCAGTCTGGCGGCGTCTTTGCTGGGTTCAAACCCGAGGCAACGCTCAGTAAGCGGTTAAAATGCCACAGTTGTTGGAATGTGGAAGTGAAGTCACCAACACGTGACTCACTTGTCAGATTATATATATTTTTTTATTTTATGTTTAAAAGTTTGGTGTAATTGAATAAGTCAATGAATCTGTGTAAAGGAATTAAGTAAATTATTTGTTTTTTATATCAATTGTTTGTGGAGGTAATATATGGACAAAACTGATTTATGAGAAGAAATCAGAAATAAGAGAGTCTGAGGAGAGGGGCTTAAGCTATTTAATGAGGGCTGTGGGAAGAAGAGCGGCCATTTTGTTTTCTGTTTCTTTGTTCCATTGCTGGTAACTGGAGGGAGGCTGAGGCCCAGAGGATCTTGTACATGTTTACTTTCTTTTGCACCCTGTTTTGAGTTTTTGAGCACAATAAATCACCAACACCGGTAACCCGACTGAGCCTGGATTCTTGGAGGCCAAAGAACCCCGTCACAGTGACCCAAATCATCACTGTTACTGTTATTATATAGTAAATTAAATCATTACTGTTAAACTGTATTTAATTTCCAATTGTTTATTTGAATTCTTATTCCGGGTTAGTTGGAGACATACACTAGGCTATATCAGCCCCACCAAAAAGTTTTCACCAGCCGCCACTGGTACGCTGATTTTTCAATAAAGACTTGTTTGAACTCATCCAGATCTGTCTGCTTTGAATATTGAGCCCAAGGTTTCGAGCTCATGACAAACTCCTGCACTGGAAAGAAATTTAAATCTAGAAGTAATTTTTTCTTAAAATTTGTGCATTTTTTCTTGGACTTGGTCACGTCTTTAGTGGTTAAAGAGACATCTTGCCAATGGAACAAGACAATTTATACTTAAAATAAGGAAACACAATTATATTGTCTTATTACAAGTCATATTATCTAATTATCTTATTTTAAGAATAAAAATACTCATTCCATTGGCAAACTATCTCATTTACCTGCTCAAATTAAGGGTAAATACAGTTAATTTAAGAAATGTTCTCTTATTTCTAGATCGTTTTTTCAGTGTGTACTTCACGAATCAGATTAATTCAGATCAGATGTTTATTTAAAAGGTCTCTGGTACCAAGGATAATCATCCCATCCCCTTTTTATAACTTTCAGTGATGTGATTTTTCTGAATTTTATCTTTAAAAAAAAAAGTTAACTAAAATAGCTTCCATTTCACTTCAGTCGCCCTGAACTTTTTGTTTCTCACAAAGAATCCAACAATCTTTGGCAAAGACTGTGGCTTTAATATAACAAAAAATTATATGAAAGGAAAAGTTTTGTAGAAGCTGTGCGGCGCTGCAGATTCCTGAAATAAAGTAAATAAATTCACCTTGTAAAGCGGAAATCCTTCTCTTTATTGATGAAATACTATTAGACCTCAGACAGAATAACCAGCACATTCACTGAGTCTTTGACAGGTTTTTATTGCTTTTTTATTGAAATTAGATTCACATTGCCATTAAACTGGACTTTAACTTCATTTAATACATCAGCAGGTCTGTTCATCCATCCATTACCAAAACATTTTGGCTTCAAACCATCAGGATTTAGATATGGTTGAATATTTACAGTTTCAGATGACATTTAGGCATCAGTTGGCATTGAATTATTAACTGCAGAAATCGATTTGCCGGGTATTCATGATGTTTTCCAGCTCAGACTGAAGCTTTTTTAGCTGGTCCTATTGGTCTGCTGGGGGGTCGGGATTTTCCCTACCTGGAATCCTACTAGTGTCAAACTGTTGCTCACAGTATTCTCCATAGTATCCGGTACTACACCTACAGAACCACTGGTTGGAAAGCAGAACTCTCTCACATGTGCCACTGTTCTGACATTGAACGTTAGAGCAGACCGGCATCTCTACAGAGTAATGCAGAGAAACTTTGCCAAGACTAGAATAAGTCCAATAACAATCCACTTGATGAAGAGGTTCTGGGACTTCAGCAAAATCTTCACTATAGAAAGCATGTGTTTCTGTGGCGTGCTGTTTGAGATAGAAGAAATTATCCTCAAGCCCAGAGGCAGGATATGTGTTATCCTTGCACTTCTGCACCACTTCTGTAATTTCTGAACAATATTTTCTTCTGAAGCAAAGTTCCGCAGTTCTCTTTGCACGATCTTGGTAGAACGTGACGTCTGTATGCCGAATGAATCTCACAAGTACAATAACCTCGCCTGCATCAATCTCAGTGGCTTCAATCACTCTGTGATTATGTTTCTCCGCCTTGTTGTAGACCACCACCCCCCACTTGTACCAGTTATACTTGTTGTCCAGAACTTCTTTCACTTTTACAGCAATAGCCATTTTGTTGTCAGGGCTAAGACTTTTGGCTGCCTCCAACACATCTAACTTCATGTAACTTTCATAGTTCTGCTTGCAGTAGTCTATGCCTGCTAACTGAGCTTCAAAAACCTTATTAAACATCTGCACATGTTGGTCTTCTTTGGTTGATGTGTGCAAACCAATAAGTTTCCAATACATCTGGTTGAGCACCATCCCCTTCCACAACAAGCTGCTCAAGTAGAAGTTATAGCTGCTAATTATTTTGATGTCACATTTAAATTTGTCCCTTAGGAGTCTGTTGAGGTTTTGATGGATAGCTACCCCTTCAACTGTCAGGTATTGGTAGAAATTGGATACGCTGGACTCGGCTCCTGAGGTTTCATAGAAGTTTTTAAATATTTCAGACAGTCTGCGTCTGTCCTCTAGACTTTGCAACGATTGACTGGACTGATGTAGTTCAATGTACTTCCTCCAGGCGCTGAGGATGGTGACTTCATCTCTAGAGTAGGCGCTGGCAAAGTTGAACCATTCTACATCCGTTTGCAAGTTAGAGATCTGGATGGAGAGAGAGTCCAGCTTCTGGTTCACCTCAGCAAACCCTTTATTGACAGCATCTAGCACTGGGTCATTCTGAGGGATAAATATCAACACCATGTTGATCAAGGAGGAGGCCACAGTGCCAATGCCTGGTGCTATGCCCGCAAAGACAGACAGACTCTTTACTATGTCCTTTATGTCATTTGCCTTCAATGTTTCTACAGTATCTTTCACCAGAGAGAGAATTTCCTTTCCCAGAGTCAAGGTTTTCTCTGTTTTCTCTCTGCCTTCGAAAGGAATCTCTTTCCTGACCCGTCTAAGTATGGACGGATTTGTGTGTAAATGGGACCAAGCGGACGTCCACTGAAGAATGAAGGAAACCAGCAGAAGCAACGCGTACCTCCGTGAAGATACCATATCTGCAACACACACAATACAACATACAGAGTGACATTTGTTCAAAAAACAAAGCTGAAACATTTACATACGCTGTACATTCACACAGAAAAAGGCATCAGCATCCACATCAGCTTTAAGCCTCTTATAAATGATATGTTCTTGTCCTAAAAATGTTGATTGTAAAGGGTTTCATATGTTGCCATGCTGGCATGGCAGTATAATCATTGAGTCTCCTGGTATTCAAACTAAACTTTGATCAGAGGAAAGCTCATTGGAAACAGACATCCTATATAGATATCCATATGATCTGTATGGGGAATGTGGATGATTACCTGCACTTCTGATGGTTCCACTCCCCAAAGTTGACTTCTTTCTGTAAGAAGATAAAAATGATATAAATCATGCAAACAGCTGTACTTTAAGGAACAGTGCAAAATAGTTCCTGTGCAATATTTGAAATCAGATGAAAATGAACCTGCAGACCTGTTTAGATGTTGTTGGCGCAGACTGAGGTGCAGATTGACGATCAGCAGCTCCTTCGTCAGAGGAAACCTCAGTGCTCTGTAGGGCAGATGCAGCTGACTTTAAAGGACCGTAAGTCTGTCCTCCCCATTAGGTGCCTGACCTTGGTCAATATTGACAAGTCAGAGTCCTCACAAATATTAAGTCTGAATCAGAGCCAAAGAACCCAAACTTTGCAAAACAGTCTGTAGGTCTAAAGTCACGTAAAAGTCTTCAGACCCTGTAAACTTTCCCACCTTTTAGTCCATTATGCCCGTATAGTTTATGCATGTTTTTTATGACTGACGAAAAAACCAAATGGATCATAAACTGGAAGGAAAAACAAATGCAACTACATGTTTTAGTTTAATCCTGGTTATAAAATAATGGGTCAGGTTTGCAGCTATAAAAACCAGCTTCTATGCATCTTGCTGTCACAGCAGGTCTGCTGTGACAGCAAATCTCACAATGCTTTGCTATGAGAGCTCTCCCCGCAAAGCATTCCGGGATATATTTGCTTGTCTAGCAACTATTTTCAAGGTGCATTGAGGGAAATTTCGAGTCCAGTACTTTTGTTATCCACTAGACATTCTGACACTCATTTAAGATGGCGTGACCACGATATAGTGACCTTAGTTTTCCTCTTCAGGACGAAAATTATTAGTTTTAGTCATTACTATATGTGATAGTTTAGTCCAGTATTAGTAACTAAAACTAAAGAAAACATGGGATAAAGGAATTGTTTTAGACATCCAAGGTTTCCTAGCCTGGGTGCCATTCCGAACTTAGTCCCGCCCACAAGGTTTGAGGTCGGGAAGTTCGGTCTGGCATTGCTCCATAGTAGCGCGAGTATGATCGCCCACTTTCTGGCGATCTAATCAAATTGTTTATACGATGATGGACAGATGATCAACAGTAACGTAATCAACCACGTCACCAAAGCGCGCTTGGGTGACAACAACAATGGCTGCCGCCGGAGAGTTGAGGTGTGTAGATTCTGCTATTAGGTCTGTTCTAGAAGATATCGACAGCAAATTAATTTTAAAAGAGGAACAGAGAAACGCGATCAAGGCTCATCTTCTTATTCTAGGCGTGCAACTGCACGCTTTGATTTTTGTTGACAACAACTATGCGTCGCTTAACATACGTCACGCACTCCGTTGCTCTTATTGGTTGTAGGTCTATCCAATTGAGTGCAGAGGCATTTTTTTTCCTGGCTCGTTCGAAACACGCCCCATAATCACAGCTCTATGGAGCAGCATCAGACTCATTCTGACTAGAATTGAGTAGGACTACGTCAGGCTAATGGTTTCCATCCCAAAGCAAACACTTCCTGATCTACTATGAATTATGCATTAATGAATAAAAATCCTCACTTCAAAAACAAAGAACAAAAACATTCTTCTTTCTGCTTTGGCAATTTTTGGCTTCATTTCTGAGAATTTACCCCTCGGTTGCCTCTGCTCAGGGGTTACAGTAGATTTTAATTCATAGTGGTCTGATGTAAAAAAAGATACACAGAGAACCTACATAATTGCCTTATAATCACATCGCAATTCGGACCTAAATTTCAAGAATATGTTAACTAATATGTTGAAATATTCCAAGAAAACAGAATGTTTTAATGACAATAGCAGGAAACATTTACATCATATTTAAAAAGATAGAAACAAGAACTGAGATATTCAAAGATCTACGTACCTTTTCATTTGGGTCTTTATCCAGAAATCAACAGTTTGCAATGAAATATTTGCTTTGGATATAATTTAGGGATTCCTTTTGGTATAAATTAAAGATTGTTTAGCATTACCTTATGTTAGCTGGAAATAAAGTCTTGATAGTTAGACGAAGGTTTTTGTTACGCTTGGCAGAGGATGATCAGCCACATAGTTTATTAAGTAGCGAGAGCAGGAAGAGCCGTACTGCTGAGAGCGAACCATCAGTCGAGCACAAAGCGTAGAGTCAAGCTAACCGTGCAAAGATGCATTTCTGCACAAGCACAGCTGCAAGAGCAGAGTTTGTCAGAGTTGAGCGCGCAATACCATTCCAGATTACCTTTAACCCCGCTGCTGCTGCCATGGTCCATCCGTGGTCCTACAGAATGTGCACCACTGCGCGCCAGGTGGGCGGCATAACAAAAAGGATGCAGCAACATCTTAGCACAATGATGCATTTTAAGTCTGACAGATCCCATGCTAAAGTTTTTATTTAGTTTTGTGCCATCAACAAAAATGTACACCCATGGCTTGTCCTGTTCTCATCATTAAAGATCTGTTTAGCTCGCCAGTTCTCGTTTTCATCATGAAAAAAAAGGAGCGTCAACGAAATAATTTCGTCATTGTTGATGACAAAAACACTGCACTATAGTGCCTGTAAGACCAAGAAAACAATGTTATTTCAATTCTATTCAGTTTATTTCTATAGCTCCAATTCACATCATGTCATCTCAGGTCACTTTCCAGTTCACCAGATCATCCAGTCAGATTGATTCAAAGTTTTCTATCTAAGGAAAACCAGCTGATTGCATCGACTCATTGACTCTTCAGCAATCCCTCACACTAAGCATGCTTGTAGCGACAGTGGAGAGGAAAAACTCCCTTTGAACAGCAAAACCAGGCTCAGTGTGAGCGGCCATCTGCTGAGGCCGACTGGGGTTCAAGGAGATAGAAGCAGACATAGAAAAAGCAGCTGTAAAAGGCGGCCCCTTTTCAAAATTCATCTTACCTTTTATGTATTTAGCATTAATAAGTCTCTGGCTCCTCTTGAATAACATGACACCATGAATACTATACTACCGGATAGTAAAGGCTTTCTAATAATATATGAGCGTATATTACCTTATTAAGTTGCTTAAAATTGAAATATGTCCACACTTTGGAATCTTGAATGCATTGAGTTGTGCCAAATGTTCAAAGCTCTACCTCTTACCTCAAAGCACTCAACTGAGTTGGTCTGGATGAAGCAGTTAAGGTCACGAAGCAAGCTCCAACCCACTGCTTCACAACAGCTAACCGAAGCCTCGCTGCTGGAGGCAACATCACTATGAGTCAGGTCAGATTCTACAACCTATCACCACATCTCAGGAATGTTAAACATTTTATTTGCCCCAGTGAGTCTCAACCCATCTTTTCAGATCCACTGCCAAATAAAAGGAATTAGAACTTTTTGGATTTTTTTCTGTGGGGAAAGTGAGGACGTTCAAAAAACCAAATGTCAGACTTGACACCAAAAGATGGTGCTGGTTGGACTCATCAGTCTGTAGGAAGAAAACTCCCTTGTTTCACCATGCGCAGTGCATGAATTTCTGATAAATCGTCTCGTAGCTCTGCTTCAACACCAGGATTTGCAGACAGACACCTTATAAACGACCGAATTTCGTTGTGAAGCTGATCACCCCTCGTTACTCCAGTCTACTACACGACACAGGACACTCAATGAGGTTGAAACTCGGCCCGATCCGCGATTCTTGCATGACTGGAGAATCGTCCAGAAAAGGGCAAAAGCTTGTACAGTGTATGCCCGGCTTTACGCAGCCAACTCAGTTCAAACTGACTATGTCCTGTGGCTTTTGTGTTTTGAAAAGGGAAAAATCGTCATAGCCACCATATCCCCTCCTGAGAAGAGTCTGCGGTCGCTGGCCGAATCAGACTGCATCCTACCAACGATGCAGAGGAGCTGAATGTAGTGTTTCGTATTTTAACCAAAGCAGTGAAAGCAGTGTTTTGTGAACCCGTCTGCTGAAGCAGAGGAGAAACTTGCCAGTTCTTGTCGACCCACCAAACAGTCTATTGCTGTTCACTCAGGAGCGGCTAGAAGCTTCCGACCCGGATCTGCTGCTGCCTTGAACTGTGATACCACCAGATCAGGGGCGGATCTAGAAAAATATTTATGGGGTGGCAAGAGGGGGGCAGGATTTTTTGAAGGGTGGCAACATGTGACATTTGTTTAAACTGAATTTAATCACAGTTATCACAGTTTGGTGAGAATAGTATGTCTGTTTCATGTGAAACAGTTCCTATTAGAAATACATCGTACAATGAGATCTCACTTAATAGGAGATAGAAGAAT
>NW_015150686.1:583973-598992 GCF_000732505.1 Cyprinodon variegatus
GGGCAGATTAGCAGGTTAGCTTTCCTTGAGCGTCAGGCTTGGGACTGGCTTCCTATGATGCAACTCTCCCAGAGCTGCAGGCCAGAGACAGGTTGCCAGAGAGACAGTTCTTCCAGAGCTTCACAGGGAAACAGGAGGTTAAGCTCATCCAGAGCCTTCACGAGGAGACAGGCTGGTAAGCTCATCCAGAGCCTTCACGAGGAGACAGGGGGTTAAGCTCATTAAGGTCTGAAGGTAGCTTAAATACTGTGGTCCTCCTGATTACTAGATCAGCCACAGGTGTGTGAGAGGCTCAGCTTCAGGAGGACCCACGGCGCACTCTGCTGGAGGCAGAGGGTAATCTCCAGAACCTCACAGTGACTCCAGCCCTAAGAGAAAGAGACAAAAGAGAGCAGAAGAGGATCCTCGGCGCCCTCTGGTGGGCAAGCCTGAGGATCCCAACAGTCATGAGATTATTTTTCTAAATAATCTCATGACAATAAGGTTTCCCAGTTCAGATCCTTTAAGGCCTTTTCTATATTATGTTGTTGATGTTTTGGGATTTCTTTTGTTTTCTGGTATTTTCTCTTTTAAAGGAAGAATATTTTTCCAATCTTAATTTTACTGTACAAAAAATATATTTTTGTCAAATAGAGCAGTCAGTAAACTTTGTGTTTTATGTTATTCTTTCATGTTTATTAGAAAACGTAAATCAGTTCCAGACGCTAAATGATCGATGATTCTAGTTGCATTTTAAATTCATTGGTTTAGATTAAACTGATCAGTTATGGCGTTACATTTATGTCATAACCAACGCGAGCAAAATAAACATACTCGCATGTATGTTAGACTACTTCTGCGCATGGTTTATCTACCGCCGCGCAAGAAACTGCTGCTTCAAGAGGAGAAAATCTCTCTCCGCGCGCACCAGCTCCTCTATGCACGCTCGGAAGCTCTCTGCGTGCGCCAGCCCCTCCCACGTGCGCACTGGATCTCCCTGAGCGCACAATTTTCTATCCAGCGGCCACACTCGAAGACGGCTGCCCTCTTGAAAGCGTCTCTGCGCTCGGACAGATTTTCTCCTCGCGCGGGGGAAAAGTGGTTTTGACAGGTTGGGCGGAGACAACTGTAAGCCTCCTCCTGATTGGGCCTTGCAGACACGATCTCACAGGAAGTAGTGTCAGGAAGCATTTGACTGACAGCTCGTCAGTTAAGACAGATTCGGACTTCCGGGATNAGAGCAGAAGAGGATCCTCGGCGCCCTCTGGTGGGCAAGCCTGAGGATCCCAACAGGTTGGTCCAAAATTTTGGTAGGGACATGTCCCTATGGTCCCTATGCAAACCTACGCCCATGCACGAAATACTTATTAATAATATTAATATCATTCCTGGACAACTGGGTAAGCAAATCTAGCGCGCCTTCTCTAAGGTCTAAGACGCGCTCGATTTGCTTAACCAGTTGTCCAGGAATTATATTAATATTATTAATAAGTATTTTGTGCACACGTTATACTTATTGCGTGGCCACGAAGTAGTATTTCGTGTGCACGTTATACTTATTGCGTGGCCAAAATTAAAAATTTTTTTTTTTGACCATGTCATCAGAGGGGCTCCGTATACAAGGGAGCGTGTTCTATGTTTACAGAAGTAAACATGAAAGGTAGAGCTGGAGCACATTTGCAATCTTTCATTTCTTTCCCAGCCTCAGCCCGCCATTTTGACCCGGGAGCAGAAATACACATTATACATTTTCTTATTTCAAGTGCATACCTAAATATCTCATTATAAAGGCAGAAATATTCATTCCATTGGTGGATCAACCTATTTACCAACTCAAAATAATACACTTAAGTAAAAAAAATATAATTTTCATTTTGTTGTTTTTGTTTCATCTTTTGCAGTTTAATGCTGCAGATGGCAAAACTTTTGTTATTACCCCTAATATAAAAAACACAAAATGGAGCTGTTTACAAATAAAAGATAAAAAAAAAACCCAAAGCAAACAAATATACTCTGTAAGTAAAATAAATGAAGGTGAATGGTGATGGCGAATGTGCTTGAATTAAAGGGTAGGTTGTTCCAAAGGTTCTTCCATGTTTTTTTTGCTCCAATAAAAGACGTTGATCTAAAGGGTTTGTAAAACTCTTCACCAGGAACACCAAAGAAGTGGCCTCATGGTGTTTGCAGCTGCATAAACTGTGTTTCGTATTAAGGGCATTAATCTGGTTGTTTTAATTTGATAATCATTTGGTAGATCATGGTGATTTGGTGATCATTTTGACAGTTTTTGATGAAAAGAAGCTGTTTGTAGAAAACAGTCAGGTAAGGAATCACCTCCACATTTAAGCAGTTTGTTTGATCCCAAGAGAGAGGTCCACATTTCTTTCCTATTTTTTCTAGATTGTTTAGTGTCTAAGAATCGGCATCTATGTGCTGACTGAAAACTGAGACTGAGAACTGGTAAAAAACCATATGACTGCCCACGTATATAATGAGCTACCTAAGACCTACCTATTTATACTGTGAAACACCCAAAACCCAAGCTAAAATTAATTAACTAATTAAGTGAATGACTAAACAAATCCTATTCTAAATAACAAATCACAATAAATAATCCAAATTCTAAGATTTAACAAAAAAATGGAGAAACAGCTCCTACACTCCAGCCCCAAATTGTGCATTAAAAAAGACAAGTAGTGAAAACAGGTGAGGATATTTAACTGTAAATAAAAATAGGTGTGACTCATGACAATAATCTGATAATCTTTCTCATCCTAGGATTCTGGAAGGCCACATTGGCTGAAGTCTTTTCCTCTTGAAGCAACAGCTATTCTATTAATCTTGATGATTACACACCAGTCCGTCTGCCATTCAGATTAGTGTCAGAAAAACACAAGGTGACAGTGTATTATCTTCCTGCTATTTATTCTAAATCAGCCATCAAAGATGGTTTTAAGTACTTCAGTGCTCTGCTTACAGCTGAGCTCAGGGCTAATTATTTCCCCCTGAATCCTGAAAAGTTATTTCCTCCTCGGCTGACAAACTGTTGTCTTTTAATATCTCAATGGGTTTCAAATAAACCCTCCTCTAAAAGGTGTATTCGACTTCTGCTATCCATCTGATTTTTAAAAGCACCATTAGGTCATATACTAGTAGTTAATATACTACTGATTTTGTTACATTTTATCCATGCAATATTATCCTCTGCAAAAAAATAGAGTAAAAAGTGATGCATTAATCTAAAAAATAAAGAAACATTCAAAATGATCTTGGAGGGTTTAAAATGAATATAAACCTGTAACAAAATTGCTTTCTCAATCATTGGCCCACTTCCATAGTCACCTAAAACACTGAAACATCTCAGAACAATAGTCGGGGGGATCATCATCTTCCAGGAAGTCACATTATAATGGAGACAAAGGGTTGAGCCTTTACTGACTAGAAAACCAGCCGCTGGAGGCTTTGATGTCTTTCTCTGTTCTTTCACAGCTCCAAATTCAGGCAAAGAATTTCAATGGTTTTTTAAATGTGTGGGAACCAATACTGGACACAGCTGAAGCATGCAGCTCCTGAGTGTAATTTCAAACACACATCATAAATGTTTTAAACTAGCAGATTTTGTTTGCTCATCTTCACTCCAAGTTGTGTTTATCGATCCAAAGAAATAACACTTGGCTCCTCTGATCCTCCTTCTGTCCTCTGTGCAGCCTCAGCAAACTATAGCTAAAGTAAAGAGGCTGACTGGACACAAAAAAAAGCTGTCCCAGTGCTCACCTGGCACCCTTCCCTGAAACTTTAACTTCTCTTTTCCCTTCCAGCTAAGCTCTACTCCCTGCAGTGTGTCCACAAAACCATACACTGTACTTAGCTCCTAACTAAAAAATATCAACTGGAATAAAGAAAAAAAGAAACCTTGTTCTCTGGTCATGGACTGAACTCTAAAACCAGGTAAGTGACTCACGCATTCATAATCATCCTACGTAATATTATTGTGGTCACTATTCTGTCTTTCCTGTAGAGATTCCTGCCTTAGACGTCCTAGCCCCCTAGCTACTGTAGATCAACAGTTTTTGTAAGTGATCCCACTGTCGGTCCTGCCTGGAACATTGGGTCCTCTCTTCTGAGTCATGACAGGTGGAAAAGGAATCACTGTGGGAAGGAGACCAGGGTTACTGGCCGAAAACAAATCAGCGGTGTTGAAATGAATGAAACTAAATTAATGATGCCACCAACCTTCTCGAAGCTGGGAGGTTGTGCTGGCTCTGATGACTGATCCCAGTGGCTCCATTTGGATGATTTAGATCACTGATTGTTACAAGTATTGCTGGCGCTATATAGGGCTAAGGCTAGCGGCAGAGTCATAGTTAATATGGGCGTCATGTACAAAGGAAGCAGTCCACAGGGCAAAGATTTCCAGAAGGGCCAGGAAAATGGATATCTGAAAACCAGGCAAAATATTCTGTGAAAGGGCACACCCTTAACTGGGCAGAAGTATCCAGGGGCAGGAGGCAGGTCCAAGTCCAGGCTTGGGTCATACAGGATCTGACAGAACAATTCAGATAGAAGTAGAGGCAAACAGACTTGGTCGGGAGCAAGGCAGGAGCTTGATGTTCAGAGACCAGAAGTCAACAGGAGTATCCAACAGGGGCAAGGCAGACAGGAGAAAAACAGGAACAAGAACAAGTTTCCCATGTGAATACAATATCTGGACAATTTGACCATACATTTCCAAGCAATTCTTAGCATATTAATCAGTCCTATTAATCAACCAATTATTCAGCACCAAAAAAAAAAATGTCTGTTTTGCAGTAATCTGGTGCTGCACATAGCCTTCTTGCCTACTTAAGCAAATGTGTTTTTCTTCTCCCTAATGTGGCCTACCTGGGAAAAGCTTCAATGGCAAGAAAAGGAGGTTTGTGTAAGCAGGGATCTTATAGTCAGCTCAACAGAAGGGCTTCATGTGTCACTCTGAGGCTCATGCCCCTCTAACTTCTATACAGAAGCGGCGCTGCTTAGTTTGGAGAGCAGAGCAAAGCATCTTGCTCCACCAAAATGCTGCAGTAATTGCAGACTGTAGTAATTATTCTGAGATCACATCGCTCCAATAAGATCACAGCATGCATATTTTCAAAGCAGTTTAAAAATTAGGGCTATAAAACAAACTTGTCATGCACATTGCTGGTACAAACATTAGATAAATTAACAGGTTGATCCAAGGAGCACATATGTATATGTATACAGTATATCTGTATGTATACACACAGTGCATTGTGGAAGCTAGAGTCATGGGGTAAAAACCCTACCAACACTACCGACTTAAATAGCAGCTTTAGAGTAATAAAAACTGTCCTCTATATATTCTGGTTTTATCTGATTATCTGACAACAGCTTTTCTTTTATTTGTCATTAGAGGCCTGTATGTGAAAATGAGCTGACAGGAAATGTGGTTTAGAGAGTGGGGGAAAATCCTGCAGGAAAGGTCGACAGGATTGGAATTGAACCCGTAACAGATGCATTGAGGACTAAGATCCCCCTACATGGGTCAAACACATAACCCCAAGCCCCCATCATGCCCAACAAACAAAAGCTTTATGCTGTGAACAAAATTATTAACAAGTCATTAAAACACAGAGTACAGTAAACAGGCCAGAGCTAGTGTAGAAAGTGATGTGGGTGTAAAATAGATCAGCAGATGCATGATTATTTCTAATGTAGCATTCTGAGTTGACAGATGGGGAGAGAATCGCTGGGAATGAAACAAGCTGGCATAGGACAACTAACCACTCACATGGAGCTGGGCGGAGCGAGACATGCATCTGGCTGTTGTCAGGTTATAGGACAACAGCTTTGTTTTAAAACTATCGGATGCCTTATTTGTTGCGTTGATGGCGCTCACGTCTCTGCAGCCATACTCTGATGGACCATACATCCCAATCTGTGTATATTGGATCCACTCTAGAGAAACAAGGGCAGAAGTTTCTAGGATGTGTCAGCAGAACTGAGCCCTCCTCCATCTCCAGGGAGAGTCCTGTCATTATATCTCTGCCAGCTCAAATCCATCATCTCTGACAGCTTTAAAGACCTGTAGAAATGCTAAGAATTGTTATGATGAATCATCCAAATTTAAGAAGAATTGCTGAAAGGATCAAAAGGCTGAAATGAAGTGAGTGCTGTATTCGGACTGCTGATTAGATATGGATAAAAGCATTTGCCTATTTGGCAAATGCTTTTTTCTAAAGCTGTTTGTGGAGTTCAGTCAAGGAAACATCATATGTCCTTCTGGGGTAAATGTAGAAGCATGTTTACCTGAACTTACTCCTGTTAGTTCAGGTTTAGGCTGGTAACAATATTTTATGAAAGAACATCAGATACATTTAAATCCTGTTTTCTTTTTTTTTAAGTTGTAAGGAAGTGATATTTAAATTCAAATAACTCTTTCTTAAACATGTATATAAATGTTCTGTTTATCAGACCATATTGTCCCAAAAGTTAGAAAATTTCTATTAAAGAAATTTTTTTTTCTTGTTATTTAATGCAGCCCAGTTAGTTATGCGTCAGCTTGTATGCCTAAATTCGTCCAATCATATATCAATGGTCATCTGTCAATCAAATTTTTTTGGTCATAGGATCTTGATTCATATGTTGTAGCTAATATACACAACGGCTGAAATAAGAAATAAGAATCATTTTATTTACCATTGAATTACATCCAATTGTTCACAGGGATGGACATCTGTGTCTGGCTTAAAGCTAAGAGAACTGGCAGCGTTGCGAGACAAGGGCTCAAATATGTACGGCTGTAAGCCTTCATCGCAGCTTTCCTCCTCTAAATAAAACATGTATGACGGAGGAGACTCATCCACGAACTCCAACACAAACCTCTCCTCCTCTTGCATGTTTCCGCTGTCCATAGCGTTCTTTGACAGTGTCATTGCTAAGTGCTACTTGGTCCAAATGTAATTTCCCATTGGGAACCTACTAGCACTAAGTTGCTAACTGGTAAGCAAGATGCTCGTGAGACACTGGCCACAAAAAATCTTGCTTGCGATCCTTTTGCCACAACAACCCCGCCCCCTTGATAATTGACCAATCACATTCACCTTATTTACTTGTGTAAAGTCGGGCACCACTCGGGAGAATTCGGAACTGCAAGGGTTGGAACAACTGCTTCCCTACGACTTCAATGCTGAAGATTCAACATCATCTGGATTAATTAGCTTGCTCTGAAAGCTTTTATAACCCAAGTGATCGTATAGGGCAAGACTAGTCTTGTGTTAAGTGCATTCTAACCTAATACCGTCATGTGATAAACACTAAGGCAGAAAATAAAAAAATAAAAACTTAGATTAGTGAATCAGTGGAGTAACAAATGTCCTTTTTTTTAAGAAAGATGATTAAAATCAAGCCAGCTTGTATTTGCCTTCCATATTATCTATAAATTCTTTCATCCATCTTCTACACCGAGTCTAGGGTTGCAGGGGAGTTGCTTTCTAGCGCTAGCAGTCACTGGGGGGAAGGCAGGAAGCATCATAGGGCATCCCAGCGACACACAGGACAAGCTTCATGTGCTAAAGCATTACTTAAAGGCTTCTTAGACTAGGTAGTGTTACATCCCTAGTTAAACTGATTGTTTTAAGATGGTGTGAGGAGGCCTGAGGATCCATGGACAAATCCTATACTTGCAGGGGGAACAGAGAAACTCAATGCAGAAAGACCCCTGAATGGGAATTAAACATGGAACTCTCTTGCTGCATGCAACAGTTACCAAATACAACTGTGCTGTTATTGATATTATTACACTAAAAAGCCTCAGTGTTCCGCTCCAACTTCTTAGAGCTTGAGGAAAGCATGCGAAATATTATTATTACCCACTCATTACTCCATCCCGACAGTGTCTTGCCCATGACCAAAATCTAATAAGTTAGAAAAGATTCCCAAAGGAGTAAATCCTGATAATCTAATTAAAATCAAAATAACTCCAACTAGGGAAAAAGTTAAAACGATTAAATGCGGTTTATTTAACATAAGATCTCTTTCTTCAAAAAGTCTGCTAGTTAATGACTTGATTTGTGATAATCACATTGATTTATGTTGCCTTACAGAAATTTGGCTGCAGGTAGAGGATTATGTGAGTAGAGGATTATGTGAGCATAAATGGGGCAACTAATTCTAGTTATTTAAATTTTCACATACCCAGAAATTCTGGGCGAGGAGGAAGAGTAGCAACAATCTTTCAGTATGACTTACTGATTACTCCAAAGGCAGTTAATAATTACAACTCTTTTGAACATTTAACCTTTAGTTTCGCTCATCCAAATTGAAAAGCAAGAAAACCTTTTCTATTTGTCACTTTGTATTTTCAGTTTTTTCATGTTAATGACAAATCTCCCTCATGCTCAAGGAATACCTGTGGAGTACCACAGGGATCAGTGCTAGGACCAATTCTCTTTACTATTGTTGCACTGACCTGCTAATTGGTGGCAGCCCAGGGCAGGGCTACAAGTGTGCACACCTGAAGTGCTGTGTCTGACACTGGTGAAGGCATAAATAAATACCTTTCATTTAAGTCCCATATCATAGAGGTTTCTAGAATTTCATTCTTTCATCTGCACACTATTGCAAAAATTAGACATTTTGCAATAGTCCAGGGGTGATGCTGAGAAACTACTCCATGCATTTGTCACTTCAAGGCTGGACTATTGTAATTCTTTACTATCAGGAAGACACTTTAAAAAGGCTACATATGTGAGGCACACTATATTATCTAGTATTACAATTTTCTTAATTGTTGGCTTTAAACCTCATCTTTCTTTTCTTGAACCTTTCAAACCACCCTTAGAGCATGCAATTTGCTCATTTCAATCGGTTTAACCAAATAGTTTTTCACGCCTTAACATTTGCACAGCAATCCTTGTTGATCAACAACATGCGCATATTGCTTGTACTTAAAAAAAAAATAATAAAAAAAATGAATGTGCAATTTAGGGCCCCTTTGTTTAAGGTCTTTATTAGGCCCTTTGCAATGTTTAAGTGAATAAAGGATTACTTCTCTATGGTTTGTTACCTTCTTGCAATGTGCAATTGTCCTGGGAGGAACGGTTTAGAACCTCAAGTTTTACCTGATAAAACAGTCCATTTATGTATTGCTTAAAAACACTCAATTAAAGCCCAAAAAATGTTTGATAGTGTGCAATAGTAAATGAATATCAGAATAATGGGAAATCTGTGAATTCATCAGTTATTCATTATTTTCAAAGTTGAAGAATTAACATAGTTTCAGTGCTGGTGATTTGACTATAATTTGATATAAAGATAAAATTTAGATCTAAAATAAATCACAGAAATCAATTTCAAATTTGCTTCAGTTTGTAAATATAACTTACATATAACTCAATTTGCTGTGTGCAGGATGCAGCTGCCATTCCACAGTGTTGCGGTCTAAGATGTTTAAAGCACTGTGATAAGATTTGTCTATTTTGGAATAAATGTGATAAAAACAAATGAAAATGTAACACTTTATATACAATATGAGCATATTTTCTTCTTCTCCAGAGTAATTTAACTTTTCTCTTTGTTTCAGTTACACTTCGAACCTGATGGGTAACTCTAAAGCTCTTAAACAACATTAAACATCGTAAATACCAACAAGAAATCTAAAGTCAATGAGTCTTCAATTCAGGAATTTCCTTTTCCTGTTTTTTGTGTATCATAACATTTGTCAGAAACTCGCTGTAGGGGAGGAAGATATTGACTTAAGCAATCAAGTCAGCTTGTTTCGTTCTGAGCAGAGAATGAGCACTGTTTCAATCTTGATGACGGATGATGTCCTTAGACTGATGAGTTGTATAAGCAGGAGTTCTGAGTTTCTCTCAAGTGGACATCTGTCTTGAGGAAGCATTCTTATAGCATATTTTCTTTGCCTCCATTTTAGTCTCTTGTAGAAATAAAAAACACCCCTCCTGAAAAATGGTTGCCGAGCTTTAATGTCTAGAGTCTGTTGCTTTAGAAGAAACTCATTGTAAATGTGTAATGATGCAATTCCCTCTTACATGACAGTGTTACTCAGCCTGAATATTAAACCTTTGGAAATCATTGTGTGTGTGTGTGTGTGTGTGTGTGTGTGTGTGTGTGTGTGTGTGTGTGTGTGTGTGTGTGTGTGTATATATATATATATATATATATATATATATATATATATATATGCATAAGGATAATAAAACTGATTTTGAATTAGTTGTGTGACAAATAGATTTTTTGAATAATGTGTTAACTAAATGACTGTAGTGTCGTTTAATCCTAACATTAAAATGCAGACAAGCAGTTATTCCGGAAGTGTGGCTTTCACCTTCTTCTATTGAAAACCCTGACGTTTTTAACAACCACATGAATCCCTTTTACACTGCTCCCACCAAGCAAGAGTTAGTTAAAAAGACGACATGATTTATGTTCAATTGACATCTACATTTGGTTGAAAAGTAAAGGATGGAAAGCTGCAATTTTCAGATTGTTGAAAAGACTTTAACAGCTGGGTTTGCAAAGTCTTTTCAATGTCTATTTTTGGACAAAACTGGGACAAAATCAGATTGACCAAACGCAGCCCATTTTCAACAACTTTTTCTGGACTAAATAAGGACTACGACGGACTGACCAGATTTAGTCTAAAAATCAACATCTAAATGACATCTGGTGTTTTGGGGTGCTTGCCTGCCTGGAGTTTAAGTAACTGATCTTCAGCAACATGTTTACTGATGTATTACTTTCTTTTGACAGATTAGTCTATGAATATTTGCTTCAAGAGGGGTTCCTTCAATTATTGCTTTCCTCTTCAATGGCCATTGTGTTATTTTATGACTGAGGTCAGGCATCATTACATAAAATGGTGAAGCGAGATGCATTTTTAATTAATTTTTTTGCGTCTGAGGCACACTGAACAAAACATGCGCCTGATAGAATGTGACGTAAAAGCCTACTTTTTTTTCTACAGAAAACATTAGGGGGGAATCTTGCCTTTGGCTTTTATCTAAGACAGAATAAATGTCAGAAACAGACGTCTTGAACAAATAAAACAAATCTGGTTATGGCAATTGGCTGCAGTTGTGATCTGATTGAAACTCAGGCTGATTAGAAGTGCTCAGGAGGAAGTGAGTGCAGCTGACCTTTTATTTTCTTTGCCCTTTACTGACAGGAGCACAGAAACAGTTTCAAACAGTGTGTTGTTTACACCCATCACTACATGAGACTTGAAAGGAGCAATTGGCAATCAATCTGTAGTATTCAGTAGACAAAAGGCGGCAGCAGAAGAAGCTTGTCTTACTCTTCTGGAACACTTGTCTTAATGTTTGCTTCTTGTAAATAAAAATGTTTTGGGTTTTTTCTCACCTGTAGAATATATCTGAATTTCAAAAAAAAAAGAAAGAAAAAAAAAATCAAAACGGGTAGAGGAAATACTTTACATATTGTGTTAAAAAAATCTATTTTACATCAGCAAATTGATTAGTTTGTGGCACAAAAATCCTATATTCAGTGATGGCATCAACAATAGAAACAGTTACACTATATAAAAAGATGCACACATATTTTTGCCTCATATTCCAGTATAAGATCTTCATAACCTGTTACTGTTATAAATGGAAATTTGTGTTAGTTATTTTTTAATTCATAAAGATTCTATCTGCTAAATTCCAGAATTATATAAAAAAAAATACTGTATCTCTTTCTTTATATTTATTAGTTTACACACCCTAAGATCTCTATACCTTTAAACACTTTGGGAATGCCCAGGTTATATTTTGTATTTGGAATCTTATGATAGACTTACTGACAGCATCTATGCTGATGTAAAATTAATTTACAACAATCAAATCCTTCTTATCATTATTGATCAGCTTCTTTTGATCCCACTGGTATTCTAGATTAATCCTTGGTGTGGAAGCTTAAGGTCTTTGAAGTAGGGAGTCATCTTGACACCATTACTGTACTTAAATCTTAACATCCCACTTAGCAGGCATCAAAACATCATTATAGCTTCCTGACAGAGTACCAATCAAATGGGTTTTATTTCTAGCTATATATAGAAACAGTAGGTCTCAGTACCCTGATTTCCAAATTGGGCAAAAAAAACCCAAACAAAATATTAAGAATGCAAAATAAACTCACTTCATGAGTATTTTAAGAACAAAAAAGGGAGGAAAAAAACATCTGGTGAAGAGCTTGTTTGGAGGAATTGCTGTTAGAGCTCAGAGGTGTCTTTTTTTTTTTAAACAAGAGAAGTTCTTTATATTCCTCACTATGATTTGTTCAAGAATATATCTTTTTTTATCATAAAAAAATATTTTTCATGCAATTGTGTTTTAAAGTATGATAATGTCAGTTTCACTTAAAGTTAAATTTACTATAATAGGATCTATGTCTAAGAAAAGGCGTTGCTTTATTTCTCCCACATTCAAAGTGTGGCTGCCATCAGCCACAGGCACCCTGTTTATAAATGGAGCAGATATTCAACCTGCCAACCAGGGGAAGAATAAATGAGTCCACTTTTGGCAGGGTTACAACAGGAATGGCACCAGAAGGAACTGGGCCCAGATAATTATTATTTTAATGGTAATGGACTAGAAACAGGAGCCTCACTGGGCCTATTTTGACATTCAAATACATTGCTAAGATACTTTGATTGAAAGGAAATTAGAAATTTGCACTTTTCCTCTGGTGCATTAGTCATCACAGAGATCTCAGAGATATCCATGTAAACAGAAATATCCTGTATGGTGAGGTCCGCTCTGTGGCCCAGTCCATTTATTCCATTACGGTACATTAAATTAATGTTAAGGCATTTTAAAATAATTTCTTAGCAATAAAATGCAGGAGAGCGGAATCCATTTTTCAGCTTTGCTAAAACATATTTTAAGGGGAGTGGCAGCCTAGTGGTTAGGGCATAGGGCTTTCAATCCTGAGATTGTGAGTTCGATCCCCCACTCCCACAGACTGCCACTCTGGGTCCCTGAGCAAGACCCTTAACCTCATACTGCTCCCCGGGCGCCTCACAATGACAGCTCACTGCTCCCCAAGGGGATGGGTTAAATGCAGAGAAGTAATTTCCCTCTGGGATTATTAGAGTATATAAAAAAATAAAAAATAAAATAATAATAATAAAAAAAAAAAAAAATATCCATAGTACGAGTCTGGAAAAATAACCTTCAATGATATCTCTTTATAAACATATTTTCTTTTTTAAAGTAATCTACTTTTTTATGAGTCTTGTTTTGAAACTTTTTTCACAATACTCTGATAATTCCATTAGTTGTTTTTTTTCTTTTAGAGGCTCATAGCTGTGGATCTTTATATAAATTACATTTCTGTATAGGTTATAAAAAAATTAAAACTAATATTTATGTATTTGAAATCATTTCAAAACCAGAGATCGGTTGTTATTAACTAGAAAGTGGCATGCTGAGAGTTCTGGTAGTTTAATATTAAAGGAACTTGTAGGAATGAGCGAAGCCGGCAGACAGGCAAAGCAGCAGAATACAAAGCAGAACATCAGACTGAACTCAAGGAAGAAATTGTATGAATCATTCAGGACAAGCAGAAAAACCATAAACAAATGTGGGAGAAGGGAAACTTGAAAAGAACTAAAACAGTTGGAGATAAAAGGAGATAATGAGTGATAACAGGCGGAAAAAGAAAAACCTGAGAGAATGAGCAGGCAAAGGGCATAATAAGCAAGAAGAAAAACAGGATCTAATCTGCAGAGGAATATTTAAGAATGTGAAGCATAACAAACATGAAATGATGCAAAACCAGCAAGGAACTAAAACAGATATCTGAGAACTGAAACCTGATGGAATGTAACATAAAACAGAAAATCTAATCAGAACAATGAAACCAGGAAGAAACAAAATATGATACAGAGAATTGAGATCTTGATCACCAAAGATTAACAGAAACAGAACATAACTCATAAGAAAAACTACATAACAATATAAGACAAAAAAAAAAAAATAGGGAAAATCACAAGTGACACACCTAATGAAAATAAGACATATCAACATAAAAAAAACTTTCACAAAATTCCCGGAATAAGACAATCACAGCTAAAATTGAGACAAAGAAAAGTCTACATATTTTGGCAAATGTAAAGGGACACAAACTACCTACCCGCTTGTCCGTCCGTCCATCAGTACGTCCGTGCGTGTGTCTGTCCGTCAATCCATCCTGATTATTCATTAATACTTTCATATCAATTAATACTTTCATGTGTCTCTTTGGCTACAAGTTTTAGTTTAGACGGTTGTGAGATCCAGCTTCTCCAACTTCCCACTGGTCTGCCCTGGAGCCTGTTCCCAGTGGGGAATGCCCAGAAGCCTTCCCTGGGAAGGCATCAGGAAAATCACCTTCAACAGTTGGCCACAGGACCTTTGAGTTAAGTCATATTATAGCAATTTAGGCGCCAGCTCTGTCCAAACCCAAATCCACTTGTTCGGGCCAAAACAATTATTTTGACGCATTGAAGATTAAACAAAGAGCGATCACAAATTAGCCTGTGAGAAGACTTTTAATTATGCTGACATTTCAAATATACCTTATTAAAATGCTAAAGGAATCCATGAAATGAATGTCTGCCTTTTAAAGAGAATCACTGAAATACTTTATCACAGTGATTATGTTGTGTAGTTTATTTATGCGATTATGCAGTTAAACTTTTTTAATATATCTAAAGAGGAATGCAGGTAAAGGCTACATTCATCTCCCCTCAGCAACCTTAACCTCATATACAGTGGGGAGAACAAGTATTTAATACACTGTTGATTTTTCAGGTTTTCCCACTTGCAACTCTTCAACTGTGAGTGATGGAATCTAAAACAACAATGTATGATTTTTAAATAATTAATTTCCATTTTATTGTGTGAAATAAGTATTTGATACACCAGAACAATGAAACTTAATATTTGGTACAGAAACCTTTGTTTGCAATTACAGAGATCAGATGTTTCCTGTAGTTCTTGACCAGGTTTGCAGACACTGCAGGAGGGATTTTGGCCCA
>NW_015150686.1:599702-622187 GCF_000732505.1 Cyprinodon variegatus
CTTGTTCTCCCCACTGTAAGATGTAGAAGGCATAGGATCAGGACTAGAAGCTGCTGTTCAACAAAGAGGGTCAACCATCAGATTTTAAGACTAAACTGGAATAAGTGGCTGTGCTTTCAGCTAAGAGGAGACTGCAGAGTTAACTGACAGCAGCTCAGATTGATTACAGGATTTCAGGGAGCTATAGGTGCTCACTGGAAGAGTGCATGGTAATATGTGTGCGCATGTGTGTGCGTGTTTGGCTACAGCTGCTCCCTCTCTCCCTCCCCTCTATGCTTTCAGTCGTCTCTAGGTCCTGCATTTGCTGGTTGTGCTCGGAGCTCCTGCTGGTAGAAGCGCGCACAGAGAAGAGTGCGGAGGGAAATGCACAAGGCTCTTCCATCAAGTCTCTGTGGCTTCAAACACCGACAAGGAAACCTATTTACCGGCTCTAGGGGATCCTTGATGAACTTTGCCACTGTTTTTCCGTGAATGCAGAATTTTATTTGGCTTTTTCTAGAAAATCCTGAGGATTTCAAGATCCAAAAATGACCCACACATGTATCGTAAGTAAGCTAAATGTAATAAAATGTAACATTTATGATTTTGTTCTTATAAAGGAAGTAGAGATTAAGCTGTCTTTAATATATTTTTCTACAAGCTCTACAGACATTGTTTCAATTTGTTTATTTGAATTATACAACAATTAATAACAGAAATGCTAATAAAAATAACTGTATACCTTTATATGTATTTTACCATGTCCCCACAGAAGGGTAATGTTAGTTATTTAGTTTTAGTTTGCTTATGATTGTAATAACTTAAAAAAAATATATTTTTAGAGCAAGAACCCTCTTTGCCTCAAGGCCTTGTATTTAAGTTGTCTAATAAATTCAAATAAAATAAAATATGCTATTTGCTGTCCTGTTTGATTTGCTGTCTTTTACTGTTTTTTTCAGACATCAAATGTTGCAGTTGATATCTGTAACGTACGTTTTAAAATGATCAGAATGATGGACCAAACATCCTACAGGGAAAAGATGGAGATGAGGGAGGTATGCACCAGGTTTACCTTCATCAAAGGTGAAAAAGCCTATTAATGCGTGGTAAATTATCAGGATCGAACAGCCACTCCCAGGAGGAATGAACGTGCTTATGTTGCATAAGGAGTGTATTGGGACCACAGATGAACAGCATCATGACTCCAGCTGACTCATAACATGTGGCTCAAGATGGAGAGTAATTGTTCTCATGGTGCTTTAGAGATTTTCACCCACATGCTCCTGAGGAACTGGAAGACCACAGGAGTAGAATATGGAACCTGATCCTACATCTCTGGTAAGGAATTTTTTTAGCATGTTTATAGGATCTTAATAACCACTGATAGATTCCTATTTGATAATGAATTTCTGTTTATTCTAGTGCTAGTTTGTCTAATATTTATCTATTTTATTAGAAACAAGCATGGATCAAACCCAGGACCAGCCCAGCTTCTCTCCACTGCTTTGGGAAAAACTCAACGACTCAATGAGTTTCCGCATCACTACAATGCTGACTTCTTCCATCAGCTCCCCTACTGCTCCACTCTACCCTTTCCCCACACTGCGGCCCTCCTCCCTTTCTCCACACACCCCCTTTATCTCATTCCCTCTTTTTTTCCCAACATCCTCCTCAGCCATCAATGAATCCATCAATGTCTCCTCCTTTCCCTTTTCCCTCTCTAACATCTCATACACTGATTTGAAGGACTTGGAGAGTATGCTTCTGTGGACCCTCCATGAACCCAGCACCATCGCCCTGACCATCATGTACTGCTTGTCGTTCATCTTGGGATTTATTGGGAATTTGATGTCCCTACGAGTTCTGACCAGCAGGCACAGTCAACGGCTCGCAGGTGTCAGTGCCACAAGGAGTCTCCTGGTGAATCTGGCTGTGTGTGACCTAGCTGTGGTGTGCGTATGCATGCCCATCACTCTGGGGAACAAAATCTACACTGCCTGGGTGTACGGTGACCTCCTGTGCCGTGCCGTGCCCTTTACACAGGCCGTCTCAGTGTCTGCCAGTGTGCTGACGCTGACAGTGATCAGCGTGAACCGCTACTACAGCGTTCAATCTCCTCTAAAAGCTCGGTCCATGTTTACACGCCGGAGGATCTTGGTGACAGTCTCCGTGGTTTGGATATTGTCATCAATGATGTGTGCCCCAATAGCGGTGATGAACCGTCGGCGAGAGCTCAGCTTTGAGACTTTCACCATCTTGGTGTGCCAGGAGGAATGGCCCCAGCTTCGCCTTAAGCAGGGGTAGGTACCACAGACAGATGAAAACAAGTTACTTCACGACTGCTCCACCTACTTTTGGAAAAAAAGTACACATTAAATTTTGAACCTAAGTCAATGCCATTTGTGTGGTGCAATAGTAGCATATATTTATCAAAACAATATTTTTGGTGCTTTAACATTATGAAATAGATGTTAAACATTGATATGACGTCAATATTGTTTGCTAAATTTGCAACAATGTGATAGAAAATATTAAGCTATTAGTACTAAAGTACTTTTGTTTAAGTTGTCCTGCTGAGTAGACGGTTTCTTTAACCTTTCTAGATAACTTTAGAATCCAGTGACTATTAATTACGTCATAGAAGTGTTTCACTTGTCTGGTATTATATTTGAGCACATAGAGCATGACTGTTAGGTTAGTTAGCTTCTCTAAATTCTCCTAAGGTGTGAGCGTGTGCATAAATGGTTGTTTGTCCTGTTTGTCTCTGTGTTGCCCTGCGATGGACTGGCGACCTGTCCAGGGCGTACCCCGCCTCTCACCCATAGAAAGCTAGAGATAGGCACCAGCACCCCTTGTGACCCAACTTGGGATAAGCATGACGGAAAATGGATGGATGGACATAGAGCTCTAAAAATATACAGTATCTGATTACTTCCTTGCACAGCCCAGAAAACACATTGACTTTCATTTCAATTGTAGCACATTTCCCACCAAAGGATGGGAGCTTGCAAGAGCGGAAAGAGTCACAACATAAATCTACCATATTGACTCCACAGTGTACCAGAGCTGAACAATATTATTTCTTTTTCAGCATCCAGATAGGCTCATCCATGAATAGCTGAACCTGAGCTCCAGGGTTAAAAACAACTAAACTAAAAGCCACCCAGGAGTGTTTGGCCCTGCCTGATAATGAGCATCCATCTCTTGTAATTTTCATGCCGGGCGTTGTTTTTGCCTGTAAATGATATTTTATGCTAGACTGAGGTAAAGAGGGCTGTCACAGAAACATTTTTGATTTGCTGTGTAATGTGTTTGTAAGTAACTTTTTTCCAGAAAACAGGAGGTAGTAAATAACCTCATCGGGTCCATTTTGGTTTATTAGGGCCCAAGAGTCTCAGGTAACAGCCAGTGCATACACTCTTGCATGTTCTGGCATAGATTTAGTTGCTATGTTAATTCGGCTTCATTATTTGTGTATCACCTTTCAATTTGTGAACAAAATAAAGGCAGCAGCCACCAGCCAACCTCATATTGCTGATGTGTTTGTCTATACGAGTGGAAAAGACATTTCCATCATAATCATTTCTTGCATATTCTGTATAATAACAAGTCAAAATTATCATATAGAAAGAGCCAGTAGGCTCCTGATGCATTAAAATGAGTTATACAACATTTTTGAAAGTAATCACTTTGGGCCACATTCAAAGATGACAACTTGATAAAACAAAAGGGTCTTTTTTCCTACTCTATCTACAGTGCCTTGCAAAGATAGCTATAGAAAACTTAGATTTTTTATTTTTTGCACATCTGGTAACAAACCAACAAGCGTCTATACTGGCAGAATAGACAGTGCTTTTTTTTCTTTTACCAGGTTCATAGGCAGAAAACCCCTATGGTAGCTCTGGAGGAGCTGCAGAAAAGTTGTCAGAGTACAACCTGACAATGATGGACTCCACCAATTGTTCAAAGAAGGATACAGGAAGTCCCTTTTGACATTTACTGGAGACACTGGCAATATATGAAAGAGGAGCTCTTGTTAGATGAGACCATAATTTAAATTTTTGGTTAACATGCAAATTTGCTTTGTGTGGCAAACATCACACCAGCAGTTAAACAGGGTGGTAGCAGCATTATGCTATGGGGATGCCGTTCTTAAGCAGGGAGAAGAAAATTGGTCAGAGCTGGTTGAAATATAGAGTACACTGAATACGGGGCAGATCTGACATTGATCCTGTTATATATAATCGTATGACCAGATCTTGAATGGAATAGTTTGGATCAAAGTACTATGTTCATGTGTCAGAATAGTTCAGTGGAAGTCTGGATCTAATCCCGACTGAAAATGTGGCAAGACAAAAGAAATACTTCTGTATATAGAGACTCATTAAATCAGACTAAGCTTCAGTTATTTTACAAAGGTCAAAATGTAGCCTTTACAGATGGGACACAATGATAGAGGCACACCCGCAAACAATTACAAAAAAACTCTAGAAGAATACAATATGTTTTCTAGTTATAATGGAAGTTTGGGGTGTGAGTAGTATTGCAAGGTGTTGTATTTAGTGTGTTGCCTAATAACAAATTTTGTGAAAGATCGGAAAATTTCCTGAAATCTGTTTTTCTTCAGGCTGGCAGTCTGACAGTGGGTGGCCATCTCAGTTATGTGCTAGGGGACAACAGAGAAACAAGAAGACAAAGAAAATAATAGCTGTTTTTTGGAGCAGAAAATCATAAATAACACCCTGAGGTAAATCGGGAACTGGCAACTCTTCCAAGAATTAAAAACCTTAAAGGGCCCTTTTCTTTAATTTGCATTCAAATCAGTAAAATGCTGAAAAACAGATTAAAAAAAGACATGCACCTTCAGAAACGCATGAATACAGTAAGCAGTTTATGAAGACATTAACTTCATACTGATTTTTTTTTATTTGTTTATCTAGATTCATTGGTGAATTTGTGATTTTGATAACTTTTACAGGCTGACTGAGAAAAAAAACAAAAACTGACCGAAATGATTTGAAAAGTTCAAACATATTGTGGATTTATTTTAGTTAAAACAATGTCAAAATAATGTGCAAATGTAAACATGTACATTAATAGTTGAATAAAAATCCCTCAGTTTCAAGTAGATAGGTGGTTGTAACCATCATACAGCTTCTGACATAATGCTGGCTTAATATTTGATTACCAGTGATCACCATGCATAAAAGTCTCTCAGAAAAGACAGACTTAGACCCAATTCTGACTCAACTTAGACACCAAATGTCAAACTGTGACTTCTGCATTTTACTGAAAGGATGCCTTGCTTGCTTAATGTCAGTAAATGAAGACTGGTTCAACTAATCATGATGTTGTACATATAAGCAGACAGTGAAGTCAATTATGGAGCTTACTGAGAAACAATAGGGAAACATAAACTCCCACCGCTTTTAATTGGTTAAAAGCTATCAGGTCCCTAACCCCCATCCAGTGAAACGATAGCCAAGAGAACGAGCTTGGCAGAATCAGCGGGGAAAGGAGACCCTGTTGAGCATGAATCTAGTCTGGCACAGGGAAGAGACCTGAGAGGTGTAGAATAAGTTGGAGAGTGTCCCTGATGCAGTAACCCCAGTGAGTACGCAGGTTAGTGCTCCAGGTCAGAGAAACAGTTCAGAACCGGACAGCTCCGTGATCCAGTCTGCAGCCCAACCAGGGGTTCCGATCCGGACAGCAACGGACAGATCCGGGGTTCCAGGAATTCTTACAGCATGAAGACAGGTTCAGACTTCTATAAGTCCAGTAGCGTGCTCAGACAGACACGCTCAGATGGAAACAGGCAGGCTCAGTGGTAGAGAGGAACATAGACAAGACATGGTACCAGGATAAATGTCAAACTTTAAACTGGTCTCTTCCGAGGAGCCAGGCTTACTGCACTAAAACTGACCTTCCCCACCAAAACGCTGAGGGCTCCACGGAGAAGGACCAGAACCCATGCTCCCCCCCACACATATAGCCAAAACCTTAAGGACTCAGCGGAGAAGAGCCGGGACACGATCAAGAGACAGGAGACAAACACCAAAACCCGCCAATACACTAGCTTCCAAGAGTTAGGGCATGAATCAGGAACTTAACGAAAACTATAAAAACTAACATGAACATCTCACCCGAATGCATAACACAAATAAACAAAGAATACACGAAGAATTAATGATCTGGCCTTGATAGCTGGGCTGGTCTGTACATATAACAGAGGGAGCAGATGAATAACATAAATGATAATTAGAGAGCGGGGATGATGTATGATTTAAACTCTAGTATCTAAAAAACAATGACGTTTTTTTTTTTTTCCCAATTCTTAAAATGTGTACATTATAAAGAACTTTCCAATGTTAATCTTTGAAAAGCGCTACATAGATAAAATGTACTAATTTACTAGTATTTTTCAAATAAAGCATTATAGGATTAATGTTTATTTTAAATACATTTGATTATTTATAAAAAAAACCTTGTGCTTGATTGCCAACTGTATGTATCATTTCCTTAATTTTTGTCAAGACAAATCTATACAGTTTTATAGATAAACACAAGAGGCTTTCATCTGCATAACAACTAAAATTTACGTTGTGCTTTTTTTTTACCCTATTGTACACAATAAGAGGGTTGTCACATCACTAAGAGTTGTATCCAGTGCAGTTAATATAATTTGAATTGGCCATATCCTCTGTATAAAACATTGTATCATATTTTATAGCTAAATTTGTCAGCAATTTTTTTAATTGCTTTACTTCTCTCATGCAGGTACAACGTCCTGCTGTTTGTGATGCTTTACTGTTTGCCAGTAACGTTTAACCTCACCATCAGCTTCCTCACGGGGAGACGACTTTGGGGAGGAAGGAAATCCACTTTCTCTGATCTGGATCCTCGCAGCCAAGCTCTTCACACCTCCCGACTAAAGACTAGGCAGAAGATTGCTAAGATGGTGGTATGTCTGGTGCTTCTATTTGCCCTTTCCTGGCTGCCACTTTATTTGGCTGATCTTTTCATTGACTGCGAACAGAGGCCTTCTTCTTGGCTCCTGCAGACACGTCCCTTTGCTCAGTGGTTGGGCTTAACAAACTCCAGCCTTAACCCCATCTGTTACTGTTTCATAGGAGATCTGTATCGTTCTGCGAAGGTCATACGGACACGATACTACCAGAAAGTGGCTGCTGTCTTCAATAATTCATCATTCTCGAGCTCAGCTGCTGTTGTTGCTCCTTCAACCAAGATTAAAGAGAGCAAGGTGTCTGCTGCAGAGTGCCACCGCATAGCTGCTGCTGTGGCAGCTTCTGCATCTGTGGTCACAATCCCTGGCCTGCTGGGCTTAGCCAGACATAAGGGGCTAAGGCAAGAGGTCAGAGTGATATCAGACAGCCAAAGAGCATCTGACCAAAGCATCTCAGACTGGTGTCAATCTAATCCCAGTGTATACGATAGCTCTTTATTTCCCTGCCAGCTTCACTCACTTCAGCATTCCTCACAAAAGGCGGATATCCTTCCAGCGAGACGACACTCTACAAATGTGGTATCATTACCTCCTCAAAGTGAACCTGTAGAGATGGATTTGCTACCACTGAGGAGGAATTCGGAGGAAGGAATTTATTGTCTGGAAGCCAACAAGAGGGATCTCAGTACCCTCAACCAGGGCACTTTTTACTTTGTGGGACAGCACAGAAGCACTGCATCAAAAAAACACTTCCTGGGGGGAAACGTGGAGAATGAAACAACAAATATTACGAGCCTATGAAGGTTGGAGTTTATCGGATCTATCACTGGAGAGGAATTTCCTCCTTTTGTCCTGCAGGGAATAAAAACACATTGTTTGGTGCACAGCTTGCACCTGACAGAATGTAGAAAAAACAGTGGAAAACAAACTGTCTTGTGGAACAGCGAGCCAAGTCTCTACTCTCATTCTTTCTACATCTGGTTGTATTTTGGGCTTTGGAGAGAAAGCGGATGGAGCAGCGATGTGTTAACCTCTGCAGGAGGGAAAGCTGGAGTGATATTTAGTTAGTTATCAGTAAGAGAGACAGATTGGTGCAGTGTGCCATAAAGTTTAACTCATATTATAGTCACAGCAGTTTCTGTCATCTGCTTGAGACTATAAAACAGCAGGGTTTAAAGTTTAATGAGCTTTTGTAAAGATTTGCTTTGTCTCTCATTAAATGCTAATAGTTCTGACTGCATTTGTTGCTCACAGAAAATATAAACCCTTTTCTTATTGTGCAATATTGAAATATACTGCATGCAAGTATCTGATGGGCTTTATCCATCTCATTCAATGTCTGATACAAAATCTAATATGTCGCAAAAGGTTTCTGTCACGAACCGAAAGACGTTAAGCACTCTTAACCCATTAATTGCGGCTCTTGGGAACTATTAAATAAAACTGACCTATGACAACTAAAAGTATTGCTGTTTTGGTTTTAATTTTCATTTAAAAAAAACTGATAAACCTCCCTGAAATTTTTCCACAATCTGTGTCATTGTTTGTACATAGTTGTGAGGTGAATTCTTACTTTTTAAACAATCTAAAACCTGAAAGTAATTTTATTTACCCCAGTACCCCTTAATGAAATCCAGTTTAACAAGGTTTTAACTTATTCCGAGTAAATCTGGTGGATAATTAATCAGAGGATGATCCTACATGCCCATATTATTAAGGAGGGGCAACAAGGCTTTACAGATAAGAAGGGACACGCATTTAAAAGGTTTGCGGTTGCAAACCCTACATCTGACATTGATAAAACAGTAATGTGTGACAAAACAACAACCATGGAAGAAGGTACTTGAGTTAGATGTAACCAAAATGGAAAGTTTTGACTAAAGTATGTGGGGTAAAACTAACATTGCATCTCAACCTGAAAGTATCATCCTCACAGGGAAACACAGCGATGCAGGCTGGTGGAGACCTATGTCAAAACACCTGGAATGAATGGTGGTTTTATAAAGAACTGAATCAGTGCAACTAAATATAAAGGCATACCCAAATCTCTCATTGGTTTTGGAAAAAAATGTAAAACTACAGATTATTTTCTATCCACTATATCCCTAGTGTACTGTTGATATTATTGTTACTCATGTTTGTTGGTCTGATGGACCAGTTGCATTTTGGCGCTTTTAATTCCTCACAATCAAATACTTTCATGTTAAAATACTGAACAGATGCTTACCTTATCACAATTACAAGCAGTGTAAACAATATATATGGTTAATATTTGCCCTTTACCTTTGTTATGTCACATTTATAACTTATTATTTAAAACATTATCAAGAAAATCTGTTATTTTTTTTACTTAACCTTTATTTAACCAGGAAAAAAATCCCATTGAGATCTAAATCCTCTTTTTCAAGGGAGTCCTGGCCAAGAGGCAGCAAAGTTACATAAGAAACATAGATACAGTAAAAGAAATGACAGGTACATAAAAAAAAACCCAAACATATCAAGTAAAACAATTACAGATCATTGAGGCTGCCTCAAATTCTTTCACTTTTAACTTAAAAGCATTTAAAGATTAAAAACTCTTTAAATGCTTCCATTCAACTTCCAGTTTTTTTGTAAAAAATTCCACGCACAAGGGGCTGGGTAGCTAAAGACTTTTTTCCCTAGTTCTGTGCGAGCAAAAGGAACAGTGAGCAACAGCTGACTGTTGGATCTTAGGGCATAAGAAGCCATGTTTTTCTGTGTAAGTGAGGTACAAATGTAAGAGGGCAGAAATCCAAGATGGGCCTTGTAATTATCAAGATATGAGTGGAAACAAATTTACAAGTGAAGCAAGGTTTTACAAAACTACTGACTTTTATTTCTTTGAACTTGAAATTTAACCCATTCAGGTGTACAACACAAGCTGAACACAGGAACACAGAGTAAACTTATCAGTCAAGACAACACATCAGCCGCATTGAACACATGGCCTTTAGCCACTAGCCTATACAACACATGAGTTTTACTGTGTGTGTTGCAGATATACTTTTTGCACTTGATACATGTATATTGTGTTCTCCTGTCCATCTTGGGTCCGCACACTTTGCACCGTTCCTTCTTGTTGCTGGTGCTCACAACCTAGAATAATCAAAAAATCTGGAATTCTACTAACACCTATCTCTCTCTTTCTTACAAAAGACATGAGTGCCAGACATGTACTGCAACAGCATCACACACTTACTTCAGGCTCTGCAGATTGTGGCTCGGTAGGTTCAGTGAACAGGGCACCAGCATTCTTCTTCTGAATCCTCCTCACCATGGCTGCAGAGGCTGGGGTTCTGGGGAAATATTTTCTTCTCTCGCTTGTGGTCTTACCACTGCCTTTCTCAGATCATCAAGAAAGAGCTGTCTTTTCTGCAGTTTCACTTGTTTCCACTCTTGGTTCAGGGCCATCCAAATGACAAAGGCATTGTACACTGAGATGTACAACATGTCAAAGCATCTCTGGTTTGTGATCTTCCTGGTCACAGATTTCTCCATCCTCGTGCATTGTACTCATAAGTACCACAATCTTGCCTTTCTTTGGGATGGTGCCCTCCTGGCATGGTTAGGAGCTTTAGTGTCATAACATTGGTGCCCTGTATCTAATCCTTTGGCCAGCTTATTATTTCTGCAGGGTATCTGATTACTGGTATAGCATAGCTATTTATCGCCCAAGACTTATTCTTGCCACTGAGCTGGCTTCTTAGGACCTGGCCCAATCGTTGGAGGTATTTGGCCATAGCCGCTGTCCTTGTCACCTCTTCAAGGTTGCCATTTGCTTGTGGGTTTCCCAGGTACTTGTAACTGTCCTCATTGTCTGCTATTGTTCCTTCTGGGAATGAGACCCCCTCTGTGTGGAGTACCTTCCCTCTCTTAGTCACCATCTGACCACACTTCTTTAGTCCGAATAACATCCCGATATCTGTGCTGTAGATTCAGGTGGCATGGATCAGTGAGTCGATGTCTCGCTAATTCTTAGTGTATAGCTTGATTCAGTGTATAGCTTGCAATGGGGATAGCGCATCTCCTTGGTACAAGCTACTTTGATGGAAACTTATCCAAGTCTCTTGCCATTGGCCTTAAAGGTGCAGTAGGAGATCTTGGAAAACGGTTCCAGCAAGCTATATTTTTGAACATAAACAACCATGTCTCTCCCTTCAAATCCCTTGAAACCACACCTTCAAAACACATGAACGAGCAAACTGTCTGCAGCGCATCTGAGCAGCTGAAGCAGCGCGTCGCACGGAGCTGGCAGGGAGACAGGCAGCATTGATGATGCAGAGAGCTATGATCACTCCTCTGAAACTATTTATAAACCCCTAAATTAACCAAACGTCAAAATCTGCGGGCAAAACATGTTCGCTTTTATTATCCTGGTGCCTGCAGTTTGGATTACATACATAAAAAAGGCTTCCTGCCATTGCGGCGAACTGCAAGGAGGCGGCCATAGGCTGCTGTTGAATGGATTTCCTAGTGACAACGCAACGCCGGTGTACGGCGGTCTGAGTGGCTCAAAAATTGGCATTGCATCACAGCACTATTGTTTACAAGCAGAAACAAAGATTACACTTGTAAGATGAGCAGACCATGCTGGAAATTCTATATTTTTTGTCAAAATTCACTGATGTACTGAAGCATTTCAGTTTAACTTTAATCAAACTGTGGAACCCCCTGTTTTCATCCTACTGGTCAAAGTCTATTTTTGTGTAAATCCTGAAATCATGTTTAAATTATGGATAAATAAACTCTGATAATTTATAAATTATTGATTATGAATTTGGGTTTAATTAATGTCCATTTGGGATTAAATTAATTTCAATTTTGGTTTAATACAGTATTTCTGCATTTGAATTGAATTAAAAGAATTAAAAATGCACAGGATTCTTAAAGACCAGCACCATCTGCAACACAAATACTAGGTTTTTTTGGTTTTATTTACCTCATAGCTTTTATGTAAAGTTTTTTTTTAGATCTCTAATAAGATCAATTACCATTCACTCTTTTGCACCACACAGACGCAGATGCAGAAAAAGAAAAAGGAAGAAAAAAAATCCAAATGCAAAGTAACGCCCTACAAAAAAGAACAAAGGTGCCAGAAGGTATGACTGTGTGTTCATCCATGCACATACAGTGTGAGACCTAAGGACAACTTGGAGAGGTCACTTAACATACTGTACAACTAATTTTGGGGGGGCTGTGGTTGGTAGCCAGTGCCAGATTACGCACACAAAATATACATTGGATCCAGACTAACCTTGGACCAGGACCTGAACCCAGAAACTTCTTACTGCAAAGCTAAGGTTTTGAAACATCAAAACAGCGCCCACATCAAATTTAACCTAAAACAAGGTAGTTAGATAGTTATCTTTTTTTTCCTCTATTCCTGTGTGGCACTGGTGTTTTTGTAATTTCTTCCATCTACTAAAGAGTTAAATCCATACCTAGAATTCTATATTATCTATATTTTAATTACAGGAGATCATTACAATTTTAAAGAATTGGTGTGGAGTGGAGTATTGTGCATGGGCTATTGCTATTGCTATTGATAACTATTAATTAGTGCAAAAGGCAGTCATATTTAATCAAAATTACAAAGCAAGGGCTCCAGCAAATTATCAGGAAGTGAGGGCTTAGCATCAAGCTCAGTAGCCTGTTAGTACTCAAGCAGTGAAGCCTCACAAACAAAGCAAATGAAAATGAAAAAAAGATATTCAAATAGATTTACCTAGAATCAATCTCTCTGCTGAGACTTTACAGCTTCCTTTGAACCTTTATGAAAGTGGAGAGCATATTAAGTTCCACACGTCCAACAAAAATTGAATACGTGGAAGCTGCCATAAGTCTAGGATGAGCAAGGGTCTGCGTGAACTGAAACACGCTGTCAGTATGCAGGGCTGCAATCCACAGACCCTTAGTTAGATTTGTTCTATGGAGGCTCAAGAACCTTTTTGGCTGGAGTATGGCTACTATACACAAAGACAGCTGAGTATACTTTACTTTGGTTCCAAGGTTGTTATTCAAAGATGCACGCAGTAACTCCGGCAGTGACATAAAGCTGTCCAGCCCACTGCAGCCCTAGGAGAGTAGTGGGAAGAGACACACTGCTGGGAGCAGATTTTTGTAGCTCTGATGTCATGGGGATTCCAGCTGTGACCTTTGAGTTGTCTGGACATTGGTTTTATTCTAGGACTCTGAATTTTTTATAATCTCATTTAATTCCACCTTAATCTCCGTAGACAGTTTGGTCCCATTTTTGTCTAACAGCTGAAACCAAAAAGGCGTTAATTGATTACCTCAAATAGGGTAGTTAGTCAATGCAGGTGAAGCGCATTGAGCAATCTGTTTCGGCTCTTACCCTGAAGGTCAAATGAGGACTGATCTTTCCATCGTGACTCTATTAATTTCTTTAATGTGGATTTATTTCATTCTGACTCTATTTGAGGATTATTTCTGTGTAAACCATATACATTTACGGTCTGGCATAGTGTACCTTTAATCAATATCTTTATCTTCAAGTGAAACTGTTGAAATATTAATTTAAAATCTTCTTTCTTTTAAAATTAACCTTTTTATTGCCCCTTTAAAATAAAAGGGGCAGTAAAAAGTTCTATGTGTTTTAGGGCTGCAACTAAGGAGTATTTTGCAAATCGATTAATCTGTTGATTATTTTTTCGATATAGCAAAAGGTTCTTTAAAGAAGATTTTTTAAGACATTGCACCAGGTGAAACTAAAACTGGTAAGTCCTGGATGAAGCATAATGACCTATTAAATGCAAAATACTATCTTAAATGCTAAATATTTCCATATTTTTTTACAAACTTGATATAATTACTGCTCTAAGTGGGTAACTCTGTTAGCTAAAGGCATGTTTTACGGTCTCTATACTCCATTTAACATTTCGATTGCTGAATTAGTTGATAATTATTTCAATAATCAATTACTCAGGATTAATCTGATTAAATGTTTCAGCCCTATAATGTGCTTACTAACTATGAAGCATGCCAAGCAGCATTATTTCGCCTATAAATGGAAATTTTGTTATGGTGTTTAAAAGGAGTGCCTCAAACTGTGTCACTACCTTGTGGTTTTCTGTGGGGAAATATTTGTCTCTCTCTTTGGTCACTTCTTTTCCTGCTGTGATTATGGCCGCAGTGAGAAAAGCAACACCCTGATATAAAAATAGGTGAAAATTACTAAAATCAGATAGACTTAGGCAGCAGTGTAAAGTGTTTGCCACTGTATGCGGTTAGAGCAGTGTAATTCAGGAATTAAGTGCACAGATAACACTGACTATTTTTCAGTTTTTACATTTTGTTTTGATAAATTACAACCAAAGACAAGCATTTATTTTATTAGGATATTTTTTCAGTAATGCTACATAATGTCATGTTTGGTTTAAGGTTTCTAACCCACATGCAGAACACACGGACTCAAGGGAAAAAGTTCAAAGGTTTATTGAAACAACACAGAGAATAAAGTACTGATCCAAGGGGTTATTAGATCCAGGACTGGTCATGACTGGGTTCACTGCAGAGGGGGACAGAGTGGTTAACTGGAGTCCAGGTAATTTGCTGAGTTAGAGAGTGCAAGTCTGTACCTGATCTGGAGTTGAGCAGAGCGGCGTGGAAGAGGGGGAACCAGGAGGGTCCAGAGGCTGTCGGCAGGCTGAGGGCTTGGCGGAGGCAGAGCTTGGTTTGAGAGTTTGCAGGTAACAGGTTTGAGTTTCTCTTTCAGATTCTTCAGAGAGCAGGCAGGCAGGTCTTTGACAGGTTTGATTCTCCAGGGTTCTTCAGAGATCAGACTGACAGATTTCCAACAGAGAAACTCTTCCAGGTTTCAGGTTTCAGGCAGGTTCTACCTGCGAAGCAGAGAGGACAAAAACAGATTAGGTTCAGGCTTTCTGGGAGTCAGAGATTCAGACAGGCAGGTTGGCTCAGGCTTGCTAACCATAACTGGCAAAACACTTTGGCATCGGAGTGATGTCCTCTGCCTCCTTATATACTGGTCTCCTGATGAGCAAACGAGCCGCAGGTGGTGAAGTCAGCTCCAGCTCCAGGAGACCTAGAACGCCCTCTGGTGGAGAAAAATGGACAGACCTCCAGATCCCAACACATAAAGTAAACATTATTATAAAACAGAAGGAAAATGATTTTCAGAATTATTTACAAATGTTTTGTTCATTTGTCTCCAGCCCCACTTAGTCTAATACATTTTAAAAACCTTTAGAAACATACATTAAAATTTTTGGGAAATTTATCTATACCAGGGTTTTTATGGAGGTATTCTATCAAATGAATATAAACAATCTAAATCAGTGCTCTCCACAATTTAGGCTGACAAAGCAGTTCAAATTACTTGGCATACAATAGCTACAATATGCTTTTCCAAAACATTTGAACATTTATGCAAAATAAATATCCAATAATGATAACTTTATTTAAACTTAATTCACTCATAAATGTGACCAAGTCTGTTTTTAAGTAAAATTTCCTTGGATGTTTTGTGGCCCTATTTAGCTGCTATGATATTAGAAGAGGAGAACCTCTTCACATTTAACGAGAAATAATGAACTTATCTCTGAAAACTAAGGAATTGTCAAATTAAGCGTATGTCTGCTTCAATTCCATTTGAGAGCCTAATTTGTACCACTGTTGAAAAGCAGTCATGGACCAATAAAAATTAATCCAAGACTCTATAGTGGTCCCCAGGGGAACACTCTAAAAACCTTGGTCTAAATCAGTTAACTAGAATCCTGACTCTATGTTTTGGATCCGTAGACTGGATTCCTGACTGAAATCCTTCTGTAATTGTAACAGGTGTCCTTCCAGGATTTGTCTGTATTAATCGCTATCTATCTTTTCAACTATCACCAGCTTCCCTGTCCGTTCTCAAGAAAAAGCTTTTACATCTTGCCTCTCTTCCATTAAGGTCAGATTTATAGAGTGTGAACAAACAATTCTCCTGTCCACAAATTGCCCCGGCTGAACTGTGAATCTCTTCGGCTTCTCCAGAGTTACAGAGGGCCTTATACATAGAGAAGATAACCTTCTGCATTAAACTGGTGACTTCTGAGATATTATTTGATTTTCTTAGGGGTTTTGGAGCTGATGAGGCTGATAGATATACAAACAATGACTTTTGTATTAGATGTCTTCAAAAATATTACATTTTAATTACTATACAATTCTGTTTATTTGTATAGGACCAATTCAGATTACATATCATCTGAAAGGTCTTTACAAAGATAATTTAATAAAAATCATATAGAGAGATTTATTGAATTAATTACCGGTAGGCCTCATAATCGGAGGCAAAATGGATCCTAACAAGACTGCGTTTTATTCAGTTTCCAACGTGAATGAAAGAACATTGAGCACAGGTGCCAGAGCTAACAAAGAGATGACAGATCTGTGTAAGGGGAGGGTGTATAGATTAGCCTGTAATCATACTCAAGTAGGGAAGCACCAAAAATTCAGCAAACAAGAGTAAAGAAAATGGCATAAGAACTGTTTAATCATACCTGAGTTAAATGGACGAAACCAGGCTTGGTTTTTTCTGCAAACGTTTCAACACCTCTCTGAATCATGACTGTGCATCTCCAGTGAGGTCATTGTACTTGATCCAAATAAATCACATACTGTAAGCACACTCACCATTATCTAAATGGCTTTATACATAACACATAACAAAAGACTTAAACAACCAAGGCAGACGGTGAGTTATTGATTTGTATCTGACTTGGAATGTGTTCAGGAGGAATGACCTCCATGCTGCCTAAAACAACAGTGCTCCAATTACAAATTACTCTAGTATCTAATGTCAAATCATTTTCAGAAAAACTGAGCTAAAGTCTGGTAGCCTCCTATTTAAGTCTGTTTTCTGATGGGTTAAACATAGCAACTGATATATTATTTTTTTGTTAATTGTTGCACTAAATATAAAAACACATAATATATGATAATAAAATATTATTACAAAATAAAATGTAGAAAGGAGATAAGGAAACACATTTGCATATCAATCTTTTTCATAAACCATACAAGATCATGCATATAATTATACAATAATAAGAAAACTTTTTATCAGCAAACAACATCTGAACTCTGAAGCTAGAGTAATAGTAATAGAGGTAGATATCTCCCGAAAGGTATGTACTTAAGGTAACTGAGTAAATGTATCTACTTTAAACAGCGTCTGCATCTATCTATTGAAATACTTAAAACGATTATGGTTATATGTTATTTGCTAATTAATAATTCTTCTTCAAATAAAAAAATAAATAAATACAACTATTATGTCATATTTAACCATATTATGGTAACTCACGAGAGTCAGCTGATAGGATTTTTCTGCTCTACTTCAATGAAATCTTCTCTCATGAAAGTTTTTTAAAATGTTTTTTAGTTTGATGGTAGGAGAAATCTCACAGGCACACATTTTGAACTACACACTACAATCCTGGTTGAAGGAACATTTTGAACCAGTCACACAAATTTTTTGTTCAGCAAAGGCCAGTGAGGCTAGGTTCCAGGATAGCTTAAAAAAAAAAGGTTAAAGAAATAAGAAACGCAAACACATATAAACATAGTCACATACTAGATAATTCAATCTCCCCTCAGGCTGCTTCCACTCTTGTGGAAGGAAGAGCTTATGAATAACATGAGCCGCTGTGACATTGAGCTGCTAATCACATTCGCTACCTCAAAACAAACCTTTAGAAGTGCCACATTCAAGGAATCAGCCTACTCAGAAAATATCCTGTTAAGAATCCTATCCTATTCTGATTATATTTCCCAGTTTTTTCCCAGGAAGGAAACGTTTATACCAAATTGTCTTTGTTTGGCATTATATTAAATAATCAAATATTATTCTGTCTGTTTTTTGTAAACATATAATGATTTTCTTACATTTCTTACAGCTGTAACTGAGATGTTTTTCAAAATGCCCAGTTTGAGGAATAGTGCAGCGCGTCCCGCAGCTAATAGGCTAATAAATTGTGACAAGTTTGATACAGGAAGATTGAAGCTTTACAATCATTTTTCTAATTTTCTCTTGTTCCCTGAAGTGTGTTTAAGTCTTAATAAGATCTGAGTTCTCTTATTAGAGGCACTTGGACCTTTATTGTTTGATTAGTAACACTATTGGATGAAGGGCACCCTATGAGACAGCCGGTAAAATATTGTTACAGCAGATAGCAAGTTTGCATGCTAATTTTTTACAGTTATATATAATAAAAAAGTGTATTGAAATGTAATCTATTTTGCCCAGTCTTTTTATGACTGAAAGTATGTTCTGAATAATTACGTATTTACTTACATCCTATGCAAATCTATAACCACATATATATTATTCTCTATTTTATATCTGTCTCTATTATTCTTGTTTAGATCAAGACTCTGTGTTGTACCTCTTCGGTCTGTTGTGAAGTTCAGCTGTAGAATCCTTGATATTTGTTAAACAGTTTTGAAACAGTTTAGAGATAAATTAAGCTTAGATTTAATTTTGTAGGCAGTCACACTAATTTCTCCTCTTGAAAAATTCCCTGAAAGATTTTACATTGGACCAAAATATCTTTATATTCTAACAATGTAAGATCCTGTTGTGCACCTAGAAAAATATACTTCTGTAATACAAAACTATGTTGATCTCATTGCTGATGACTGGCTTATGTGTTAATTTCATTCACTTTTCTAGCTCTGCCCTGCTTCTCATCACTGCTCATGTGATTTACCTGCTCCTGCCTCAATTAAAACTGCCCGGTCCCAGCCATCAGTGCCAGATTATTCTTGAGCCATTGCTTTAGAGCAGGGGTCTTCAACATTTTCCAGGCCAAGGACCCCCAAACTGATGGCGAGATGGAGCGGGGAGCCCCTAATTATATTTATGGTATGAAATTGTGTTATATCAAACTGGTCTATGGCCACTCTATTACATATGGAGTAATGTAACGCCCTGGGATTATTAAAGTGTTTCTGATTTTGATTCCTTATTAATGGGACAGGTGTTGTGACTGAAATGGTGCTCAGCTTGAAAGAGCTCCTGTGTGTTGCCGAATGTGTGTATTGATGACTGAAATACATCCTTTGCCTCCATTTATCTGTTTACTACAGTGTACTGAATTTATGTTAATATGTATTTAAAGACATTTCAATTAGTGGAAAAAATTGTAGGGAGGAATATAAAAATCAACCAAAATTTTTCGACCCCCATGCAGTACCTCCATGGACACCGCAGGGGTTGCAGACCCCCAGTTGAAAGAGGTACTTATACATTCTGTTCGCCTGTCTGCCCCTGTTCTAAACTATTTGCCTGACCTGTCTTCGGCTTCCTGTTGGATTCTGTCTGCTTACGACCTTGGATCTGCCTCTTGATTTCGCCCTCTGGATTATCCTGCTTTATGCCATCTGTTCGGATCTGATCTCTTGTCAGTTTTGTGTCCTTCAAGGCTTCAGCGTCTGGAACTCTCTGTTCAGCTCTCCTGTTCATCTGACCATTTGGTGTCTCCCTGTTCTCTGGACTCGGACTGAACTCTTGCCAAAGTTTCCTGCCTCGGATGCCCTCACCGCTGCAACTGCAGATCCGCAACCTGTTTGTTTTAAATAAATGCTTTTGAATAATCCACTGTCTTTCTTGCCTGAATATCTGTTCTGAGTCATGACACAAACTCAATTTTAAACACAACTGGTAAAAAGTGTAGACAGGAAAAAAAGGTCAATCACAGGTGTCTTGAGTGGAGAAGGAAACCAGGGTTGTTTTGAATGATACAAGATATATGTGTGTAAAGTTTACACCTCTATGAGTTTCTTTATGTTTAGCCTCAAATGAGCATGACTTTATCCTAGTTTGTGGTATTTACTGTGGTTCTCAGGCTACCTGAGGGTCTTCTAGATTAGAAAAAGTACTGACTTAGAAACGGAGAGATGCATTGTTCATTAACTATTTTTAGATTTTATAGAACCATCATTAGTTTATAGCTTTTTAGGAATCACTTGCGCTTGACCACTCTGCTATTTTCTGTCAGCCAAACAACTTATGCTTACTACTACTTTTTTATGCATTTAAAGAAGCGTACACAACCTATATTATTGGACAGGCTGCTAATGTTGAACAGTCTAAACATTTAATTCAATACTCTCCCTTCCTCAAGTTTTCTGTTATGTCTTAACACAGCGGTTCATTTGAATTTAAGAACCAATTCTGTGTTCAATATTCAATATTGGTCAGAGTTAAATAGTTAAAAAAAAAACATAAAAGTGAATATGACCAGGAGTAAAAGTGATTATAATATAGTGAAAGGTATGTAATTTACAGACTGTTTGAAGGTTTAAGATATTATCAAAGAAACTGATATTGTCAGAGTTTTGGAAACAAAATTTGAAAGAAAAGAAGGATCTAAGGGGAAAGATTGATAATCAAATGCAAGCAGTAGATTGACTACGTGAAAATAGGGAGGTGACCAAAAACTGCTGTGTATGTGAAAGGATAAAAGAAAAACTCAAGAAAAGAGAAAAAATGTACATCACCAAAACTACTCAACTTAAAAAATTTTTTTTTAAAGATATCTAAGCCTTCATGCTAGGATCTTAAACAGATTTGCATGTTTTTGATTCCCTTCAATGTAGAGATGCAAAAATGAAAGAAAAGGTTCTTATAACATTCTTTGGTTTAAAGCTTTTATATTACGTACAGCTTCTGGTCTCTTTCTGCTCACACAGATAAGAAAATCACAAACTCTTTAAAAGTTTTACATGAAAGTTTGTGTTGTTTGTCTTCAATAAAGCAAATATTCTGTTGTACACAAAGGCAGAATTACTAACGCAGATTATGTGGCCTCCAAAACAACAATATTAAAATGTACTTTAATGCCAGAAATCAAACTGTTTTGATCAAAGAACATTTTTAGACAAATTAAGACTATTTTAAATGTTTAACTTTCCTCTTACCACCATTGTCAGTAATCAACATCAGTTTTTAAGTATCTTCAGGTGGGATTTTTTTTTTTCAAAGCTCTTAGATGTCGACACACACATATGACTATTTCAGGTGTAACCAAGGACGACATCATTTCTTTTGCCAGTATAAAATGAGGCATTTGAAAATAGTACGGTTTTTCATTTCTCCAGACCTCTAGATGTTTTGATTTGCTCAGTCCCTGCTGCATTAGCTCCCCTCCATCATTTGCTCTTTCCATTTCTTCCCTTTTCGTATTGAGTCTGTTTTCAACATTTCCTTTCCTCTTGCATCATTGATTTTGTTGTCACAGCCGTTAAGGTAGAAATAAACGGTCTTTGCTCATACTCTTTCATTTCAAACATCATGTTCCCTTTTATAATACGGTAATAACAACAATCATTTAACAGTAAACAACCCATCCAGAGTGGTGATCAGCATACTTAACACACTAAGAAAATGTATTACCGAATGAATCCTAATCCTAATTTTGCAGAATCCTAAAGAGAATTCTGCAAAATACTACATTGCACAAATTCTTTTATAACAATTCTTGATTTTTTTTTTTTTGTCAACGGGAGGACTGAGTTTTTATGTATAGTCAGATTGGAGTGGGATTGTCTATAAATTGTCATGACTCATAACACAGGGATCCAGTATTCAGGCAATTTATACAGTGGAATAACTTTAAAGGCGTTTATTTAAAACTGACGGACTGGGGATCTCCAGTAGCAGCGGCTAAAGCGTCTAAAGGCAGGAACCTCTGGAGAAAGGAAACACAAGTTAGTGACCATGAAAACTTGATGGAGGATGATCTGAACGTATGAGTCACTAACGTTGTTTAGAGTACAGTCCGTACCCAGAGAACAATGTTGATACTAGCCGGTCAGCTGACGAGGCACAACCCTTGCCGACAGAGAGTTCCAGAAGCTAAAGCCTTGAAGAACACAGAACTGACAAGAGATCCAAGCAGACAATGAGAGGCAAGATAATCCAGCAGTCAGGAGACAGATCCAGGTACTGTCCACAAATAGAATCCAACTAAAGACAGGTCAGGCAAACAGATCAGAACAAGGACAGGCAGGCTCAAAGGTCCAAAGAGAAAATAGGTTGGGGTTAGGCAATAGGAACAAAAACAGGTAACGCTAGAATACTCTCACCAAAGGCACAAAAATAACTGGCACTGACTGGAAGCAAGCAGTTTAAATAGAAGCTTGAACAGGTGGATATGATGAGCGGTAAAGAGAAAGAGAAATTGCACGGAGCTAGACAGGAGAATGAAATGAGGCCAGTGAAGCAAGGTGCCAGGATAGCTTATATCAAGCTAGTCATCAGCACCAGTATCATAACATAAATATCAATTCCCAAGGGGTTCTACACGATCTTATTCTCCACAGCCCATCTGGGGGTGAGCTGGGGGATGTAAACTCACAAAGGAATAACTGACATCAGCAGCTCCACCCTGGGCAGCTGCTTCATGCTGATTCATTCCACTGATCCACACATGGTGGATCACTTACGGACTGACAAAAATTGTAAGTTTTTTTTTAAAAACAAATCCTCAAAAAAT
>NW_015150686.1:622850-623782 GCF_000732505.1 Cyprinodon variegatus
ATTTTTTTTTTACTGATTAACGCTAAATTCCTTAAATAACCGGGAACGTATTAGTTTTAGATATTGATAAAGACCGTTGCTTTATATTTTATATAACCGCGGATGTCTGGGGGACAGTGATTCACCTACCGGTACATGTTATGTTGGATATAACCTAACGGAATATCTTCAGAACAGCTCCAAATGACACAAAACAAATATGGGTGAGTAGAACATGATGTACTGTAGTGTAAAATCAAGGGTTCCCTTTTAACTACCAGTTAGCAATTTAACTTCAACAGTCAAAGGCAGCTCAAAACAGGTGGGTTTTTAACTTTGACTTAAAAGAAGTCAGGCTTTCAGCAGTTTTGCAGTCTTCTGGGAGTTTGTTCCGGATTAGTGGAGCATATGAGCAACTTAATGCTGCTTCGCCATGCTTGGTTCTAGTTCTGGGTGTAAAATGTAGGCTGGAACTAGAAGACCTGAGTGGTCTGGGAGGTTGATACTCTGACAACTAATCTGTTAAGTTGTTGAACCGGGCTGATGTGCTCTATTTTCTTAGTTCTAGTGAGAACACAGGCAGCAGTTTTTTGGATCAGCTGCAGCTGTCTGATGGACTTCAGGCAAACCTGTGAAGATACAGCTTCTGTAATCAATTCTACAAAAGATAAATGCATGAATTAGTTTTTCCATATCCAGCATGGACATTAGTCATGTAATCCTGGAGATGTGCAGGTGATAAAAGCCTGAATAATTACTACCTTTATGTGCCTCTAAAGGTTCAAGTCTGAGTCCATGACACTCTAATATTTTGGCCACAATCAGTAGTTTTTAGATTAGCTAAAGCTGTGTGCCAACTCTTGATCTCTACTCCTTTTTTTTGTTGTTTTTACGGCACTAGTTGCTCGTTTTTTCGGCAGTAGGCTGACAGAAAAGGGAGTATGAGAGAGGGG
>NW_015150686.1:626234-627423 GCF_000732505.1 Cyprinodon variegatus
TGTATATGGGTCGTGCTTGCTAACCGCTGCGCCAGCTGCACGCCCTTCAGTTTTGTTTTTATTGTTGAATTGGATGGGCCCCAGAATGAAGCCATGTCATTTTTCTGGTCTCTAATTTAAAGTTCCCTATAAACACATAAAAGCCCCTACCTTACAGGTAGGATATAAACCAATCCAGTGCAGCACCAAAAAGGCTGACCCAGTTTTACAGACACTCTAATACAATCAAGTGATCAACAGTATCAAACGCTGCACTGATTTCCAATAATACCAGCACCGTGATTCTTCCACAGTCTGAATTTAACACTTTCATCACACATTTTTTAGAGTTTTAGATTAAATGTTTTCACTAATTAAAGTCTACAAGGGATTTTATTTCTTTTTATGCAACCCATTTTGCTTAAATCCTCTTAAATAATATACAAGAAAAAACTTGAGAATTGGAAGGAGATTCAAAGGTTAACCTATCTTAACATACTGAGGCCCTACATAATTTCCTAGGTTAGAAGTTTTCAGTCACACTTCTATATCTGAATAGGAATTTGTGGCAAGACTTCAAAATGACAGTACACTCTCTTATTAGGTGTTATGGTTTTAAACTATATTACAAAGAAGAATGTCAAAAATATAAACCTGGCACAAAGTTGGAAGATACATGGCACCCAGAGACCCGCTGCAACAAATGCAAAAAGAAAATGATCTAACACACCATTATCTCAGGAAAACTGAATTCATATATTAACTTGAGTTAAAAAACAAAAAAACAAGTACTATTTTCCTTTAATTTCACAGTTATATCTTAATTTGTGTCAGTTTATTAAATAACAGCCCAAATAAATAAGATGAATGAGCTTATTGTAAACAGAGATGGGTGATCAGCACAGGTTCATTCACAGTGAATGAACCTGTGCAGATTGGACTCACCTGGTTCAATGGCAGAACATATATATGACATAGAGAGATGACATACAGATCCTGCATCTCTGGCTGTGTATTTATTTTCATACGTTTTCTTTATCATCTGCTGTGATGTCCAAAGCCTGACCTGACACAACTGCTCATATCTGTCCACTTCATTTATTTTTAATCAAATTGCTCTGTTTGACTCATTCTCAAAGACAGAGCAGGAAACTAGTGAAAAAAATCCAAACAGTCAAGATGTGTGTCATGATCGGTTTAGAGATAAACC
>NW_015150686.1:630779-641417 GCF_000732505.1 Cyprinodon variegatus
AAAGGTGTCTAAGTTGCCACAGGGAGCCATGAGTATCAGTTTGATCAACTCTGTATTTTTTGTTGTTGTTCCCCTAAGTGGACATTCAAAAGCTCAGAAAGCAGGGAGAGGAGCAACCTTGGATCATAAAAGTGTAGAAAATCAAACAGCAACCGTGGAATCAGTGAATGACCCCCTGCATCAATGGAGCCACAGCCACACACAGGTTAGCGTGCAGCATCCGCTGCCAGTTTCTTGTGGTTATGATTGTTGCAGAGTAATTTAATACTCCAGATACAGTTATCTTTCCACCCACAAGCTCAGAATTGTCACTTTCATTTTCAGATTAACCAGATATTTATGTGTGCTTTTTTTCTTCTTTTTTTTTACTGTGGTGGACAGCAGAGATGTTAATCCACAAACTATAACAACTGTTTGGTATTTGATTGGATTAAACAAACCTTTATTTTTCTATCCAAAAAAAAATTATTTTACAAAACTAACTTTAGAATAATTTTCCTTTGGTAAAAAAAAAATATTGATCCTATTTATAAGTGATAATTTCCCTAAAGCATAAAAATACAATCCTAATACGTTTAATTTTAAATGGGTCAATAACCTGAGAAGAAAGAGCATCTTAGATTGTGTGGGCAAATCAAGAGCAATCAATTTTTTTGCAGGAGACGGCAGAAAAACTATGTGTATGTCTGGTTTTTATTGCCTCAGGCAACTCTGTGTTAAAAAACAGGCACAATCTGTCATAAAAAACCATTAAAGTTAGGAAGGCATGATGTGAAAAACTGTTCTGTTAATAAATAATGAACCAAAATGTAATACTCTTGGGGGAAAAAATGCAGTCCATCTTGACTAAAGAGGAGAGAGAATCTACAGGCTATGGTAACATGCCCCAGAAATATTTTTATGTCATACCTGGGATGACTTAGTTCATGTGACAGAAGTCATTTTGATTTCTGTGAATTAACACAATGTAAAACATGTAAAAAATCTGAGGAATGAAAATAATGCAGAACAATATCGAACCTGAACAGACTGGGCTCTTAAAGGTAAAGGTAAGAAGATGTCATGATAAGATGAATACAATGAAAGAAAATAATGCTAAAAAAAAAAATCAGTTAAAGTCTACAGTATGAGAATAAACAGAATTTAATCAGGCTAAGACACTCAAGGAGTGACCAGACTACTGTAACAGGAGGTCACTGTTTAATGAAATGTAATTCAACCAAACAAACAGACAAATTAACTTCAATAACATGATCCTAACAAGAGTCTGGCATAAATCAAGTGGAATTTTTGTTTTAATAATAACATTTCGTTTTGCTAATTGTTAAATTGATATAATAATGAACAGGTGCTTCTCCAGCCTAATTTTGCCTATTTCCCTGCAAGGACTTTAAAAAGACATTTTAATCTGTCTTTCAGGTCAAACTCATCTCTTCTTTGACTGGATTGTTGAATTTGACCATTTAGCTGAGAAGAAGAAACATCCAGGCTTGGACACGGGGCATGATGGGTTTTAGCAAGATCATGGTTGTCCTCTCTAGTCATCTGTTTCTTAAAGTGCGAATGATATAATAAAGTGTATTAGATTCCTCTAAAACCAAGATCATTAACTCTTGTTTTGGAAAGATTAAAGGTATTGTGGGGATTTTTTTTTACAAGACCTGCCCTCTCCACAACAAAAAAAGAGCATGAACGAGCCCATTTCTCCTCGTGCATTCCCTCTTTAAAATGTACTGTTCACATAGCTCATACAGGCTTACTGCGTCCACATACAGCGGGACCTTATAGCAAACTCAGTTAACTTACTGTTTGGACAGATGATCACTGCCTTTTGCTCTGTTGGTCACTTAACTCATCCGGTGAGCAGAGCGGTTTTCAATTCAAAGGCAGCATCGAGGTTTTTTGCTCCGCTCCAGTTCGCTACGATGTACTCACGTCAATTAAAAATGTTGGATTATGAAATTTTTAAAATAACATTTATTTGATTTAAGTGTGATAAAAAGTGTGACAAAATATATTAAAGGAAAAGTAGAAATTGCTTGGTGCGCCGCTCCGTTTATATGCTCTGATATCTGGTATATGTCTGCCTCTTCTGAGGCCTTTCTTTTCTTCTCATACACTTCCTGACACTTTTTCTCGTACGACCCTCAGCCATTTTCAAAAAGCCGTGGTTAGAAAGGTGAGCTACAATGACTGTCTGAAACATAGCTCACCACACATATGCAGCTGAAAGCGTGCAGCGCAGAAAAAGATAGCTAACGGGGTGAGCACGTAGGACGGCCTTACATAAACATATCACCAGAATGAGTGAAAATTAGGACGACCACTCATTTAGATGATCCGCCCAACAATAGAAGACCTTTGATCTACTTTTACGGATGGCAAAAAGAGCACTGCTTTGCTCATACTGGGACCAGTATGGTAGGGTTTAACACGTTAAAGAGATGGAGCAGAGTTTCTCTTATACAGGCTGGATCCATTTCCTGGAGTCTATTCTCTGCATCACTACTGTCCTTCACTTCCTTTTTGTACACTTACAGCCCAACGAGATCGGCAGTTCTACACTCTACATGCTCCCAGACTTTACTTCCTCTGGCGTAGCTGACACTGTCATGAAACAGCTTCCACATCCTTGTCAACAGCAGCAGCAGAGGACTCCTTTACCACTGTGTCAATTACCGTACCCTTTCCAGCAGCACCATCATTATCATTCTCGCCCACTCCATACAACTTTATCAAGCCTATTAGGGGATTGCTTGAAAGATCGTTTAGAAAATTTTAAAGTCTGCTCATTTGGTTGCTGGAGGCAGCAGTGGTGGAGTTCAATCTTGATCTACCATCTTTTCAGGATAGCCAACCTGCAACCTTAAGATATTTGCCTCCAGCCAACCTGGAGATACCTGCCTCCAGCTGGTATCTCCACTTTTATCTCCTCTGTAAAGGGTAAGTTATCTCAGCTAAGGGTAATAAGTGGGCCACCGATGCTTTAGTTTAAGCCCATTCTGAATCCAGCTAACACCTCCAAGGCTCCAGCCAAAGCCCCAGCTCCTGTCACTGAGGCTCCAAACAACTAGAGCATTGATATTCTCCACATCTCCAAGATAGGCTATCCTCAAGGCATCTGCCCTGCTCTTGCTGACAGGAGAGTCCTCACAGGACAAAGAAATTTTAGAGTTATTTCTAATTGCCTCTTTGTTCTGGAAATTATGTCAGTTTGGGTCTGCTAATTCAGAACCATCAGAAAGTCTGAACTCAAGGCTTTGACGATTTTGGTATTGTTGACAGGGAATTGCAGATATGAATAAAGATCAAACATTTCGAAAGCTTCAATTGACTTCAAATTGTTTGTAGTTAGGCATGATTGCTGTAATGGTACAAAAAAAACGTTCTATCCCTTAATGCATCCTTTAATGTTCTGAGTGGGATGGAAGTGCTGAGGATTAATAGACTGTTGAAACGTATAACTCCAAGCAAACAGAGATTCAATGTGCCTGTGTGTTTGTTTTAAGCGTTTTATACCAAACAAGCCCATAGTTGTTTGTATGTCCCCAGTGGCCAACAAAGGCACACAGTGGCTGACACTTCTGTCACTTAAGCCCGGTACTCTGGAGGTCAAAATATTGCACTTTAAATGTTTTGTTCGGGTATTCAGGATATAGAGTGGAGGAGGTGAAAACTGTGAGTGTGAATTACAAAGCAAAGCTATTAAACTTGAGAAAATTAAACAAGAGGCCTCCAATGCTGGCCTGAAAATTTTTTGTTACTAATGCTTGCATTCAGGGTAGGCAGTGGAAACAGCAAATAAGTCAGATGATGTAAATGTTCGCCGCTTCATCTCCTCTTCAGCGCATTTACTTTTTTTTTTCATTCTAAAGCTACCTCATGGGAAGGAAAAAAAAAGGTTTTGTCAAAATAAACAACAACAACTCTTTCTAATGAAATATTTCAAAATATGCACAAATAAATGTTGATGGAAAACCACCTGATGGTTTCCCCTACAGTGCAGGATTCATAAGAAACTAACTTTATTACATTGGAGAGATGATGATTAAGTAGCCTCCCTTCAGTCCTGACTTAAACTCTAATACATGGCTGTGAGATTGACTTGGGTGTGCTTTTTCTGGAAGAGTGACCAACACAACTGCATTTGCTAATATGAAAAATGGGATGCCCTTCCACAGATTTGTCTGTTATAGCTGCATAAGGAGGACATACCAGAGAGCTGGGGTTCCCGGTGCACTACTGATGCATATACAAGTAGTTGTTAAATGCACTGTTAAACTGCCACTCTACATAGCTTCTTCTAATTTAAATAATCTGATCCAATATAAGTCGGCAAGTAAATGCCGACAGTACCCATAAAAGCAAATTTCTTACATCTGTGGAACAATTTAAGTGAAATGTTGCAGTTTTCCAAAAGTATAATATTTTTTGCACAGAAGGAATTTCAGGAAAAGAAACAAGACGAAAAAGAAAAGTTCTTCAAGGTATTGTAGGTAGCTTACAGACAAAGAGGAGGTAGGGATTTTGTCTCTGCAGCTGCATTAGATGTATCTCAAACAATTGCACATGCATGATTTTTTTAAAAAGTTGTTCAATTTCCTGGATACTTACACTATTGATTTCTTTCTCCCAAACTATATTTACACATTTTCTCCTTATCTGACTACCCATCTAGTGTTCAGGTCCTTTATCATTAGCTGAGCTGTGCACGACTAACCAGTCAGCCTTGAAGTTGTATATAATCGCAGTTAAATCCATTACGAGCACAACAGACTTATATAGACTATTCAAGTGTGGAGCTATTATAGAGGTTTTTATACTAAGTAAGACATAAATCGCTAGTAAAGAAAATCAATCTAGCACATGGAACAGCACAACTGAGTAAACCCAGATAACAGTCTGAAATTAAAACAAATGTAATTTCTTGTAAATGCTCCGAATTAAAATATATTCTCGGTCTGTTTTCTTATTTTCCAAAATGCTGCAAAATTGAAAAAAGACAATACAAATGTGGAGTATTGGTTATCTGTAAGTTGCTTTTTGTAAATAGGGAAAAGGTGCACTCCACAGGTAAACACAGAAGAATTATATTAGTAAATGGATGTTGGTGGATGTTGGAATTTCAGACTTCCAAGTAGCTAATATCAACAGAAAAACCCTAAATGTAAGAGGTGTTCGTCAAAAGTAAAACTTTATGAAGATTGTTTTGAGCAGTTCTTTTTTTATTTACAACTTTTAGTATGTTGTACACTTATGATCTTTCTCTGTATATACAATAAAGCAAGATTTTCCAGTACAGTTTAAATGTGCAAAATACTTCAGACTTTTCTTTCCAAAGTTTGCCATGACTCAGATGACTTAGAATCTGCACAGGCAAATCAAGCAAGGTGAAAAAAAAAATGTCTCTCTTTGCCTTAAGATCAAGTCAAAAATTGTGAAATTTACCTTCAATCTCAGCTAACGTAAAAAGAAAAAATGGCCTTTAAATCAGGGATCTAAGCAATGAACAGAACACATAGATCTGCCTGCAGAGCAGCATTTATTCTCTGTGTGGCTTTCTCCCCTTTGTGACCAACTCCAGGGGTCATGTTCAGTACAAGCTGCAAGTTGACAACACTACACTAAACTGCACGAGGAAGTAGAAAACACAGCCGTTTACAACTTTTTCATAGCCCCTTCATGCTAGAGCTACAGTCATTGCCATCTTTCCTCTTTCTTTAAGAGTTGCTACACCATTGGTTGATAGCGACGGTATGTATGGGCTAAACCCCAAGATCTTTAGATGTTTATATTTGTGACAGCAGGAGCTGTTACCCACTCGGCATGTTTTTCGCACAGATCTGTCCATGTAGTTACACCTCTTCCTAGGTGCACGATGTTGAAATTCTGTCTGCACAAACAGCTCATGGAGAGGCATGGAAACTGGCCGTGCAGCCCTCACGGACTCTTCAAGCATAAACCAGGCTTGAGGAGCTGAAGTTTTTAAGAGCTCAGTTAGAAGAATCTTTTGATAAGACAATTTTTGGTACTTCATAATCTGGCTTTCAAGTGTAGGAGTTAGGACATTATCATTTGAAAAAAAAAAAAAATTTGAATTCCTGTCTAAAATTTACCACAAGCCAAGGGCCCCATGAAAAACAGTGTTGTGGTTAGATGACAACAGAACTGATTATTTTGGCCTCTAAGAAAAATAATTTGTGTGGCAGAAAGCTAACACTTCACAACACCATTAAAACACCAACTCCCACCATTAAAATTGTGCTGCCTGGTTGTTGGGATGCTTTTCTTCCGGTGTCTCAGGGTAGTGAGTCAGGCTTGATGGAAAGATGGATGGAGGTAAAGTCAGTGCAATCATATAAGATAAACAATAATGGCTAAATAATCTGTTAGAATGGAATAAGGGAGAATTGTTCTCAAAATATAGAAATCTTTACTCATAGATTTTCCTCATTTGGTTTGACTGAACTTAAATTGTCTATCAAATATAATGGCTAAATAAAAATAGTGCCTGGAAACCCTTGTTACTGAAGGATTTTAGGCTACTAGATTTCATTCTGTTCATATTTAGGTTTTAAAATGTACTTATTTTCATGTTGGGCTTTCCATTTGTATTTTCTGACCGTTAATATATAAAAATTTTATTTAAATTTGCGTTCACTCTACCTCTCTGTGTTGTTGTCCATCCATCCTTTTTCTGACAAGCTTATCCAGGCAGGGTACACCATGGACAGGTCACCAGTCTATTGAAGGACAACACAGAGACAAACACAAACACACACTCACACCTACGGAGAATTTAGAGAAGCCAAATCACCAAACTTTTATGTTTTTGGATGGTTAAGGAAGCCGAAGTACCCAGAGAGAACCTACGCATGCAGGGAGAACATGCAAATGTTCCCCGGGCTAGGAATTGAACGTGGAACCTTCTTGCTGCAAGGCAGCAGTGCTATCCACTGTGCAGCCCTACATTAGAGTGTTTTCTCCTGTTTTGCGCATCAACCCTTTTTTCGCAAAAGCCAAAAACCACCTCAACTGAGCGTAAAAACCTTTTTGCAAATGTCAGGGAGTTTTTGCAATTAGAAATTTTGACATTTCAATCAAGCTTTTCTTATGTGACGCGCAAAAGCAAAAGCTGAAGGAAACGCCCCTACAGCAAATCAATTGAGAGTGGGATGGGGGTGCAGAGACCAATCCCAGCACAGGGCAGACAGAAAGCTGAAGGTAGAGAAGCAAACAGAAGAGTAAATGGAGACTCAATGCCAAAAATACAATGCTGAAACAACAAAATGATGTTATTCGCTACAGAAAAGGGTAAACAAAATTCAGAATCCTCATGGAGTTTGTAGCAGCCTTTTGACATATTCAAGAACCTTTAATTTTTGAAAACAAGGGTCATCAAAGGGTGATCAACCATGTCTGAACTGATCAGAAGGGACTTGCTTTTTTTTCTAAGTTTCTGTCCTCCTGAATACAAATTCAGCTTTCTCATTGACAGTTCTGCTCTTAGCTGAGAACTCATCATAGGAGACTGACCAAACAATTAGAGGTAAAAGGAGGGCATTTGTCACTTCCAGTATGTGCTTAATATAAACTAAATCCTATGATATAGGTCAAGTCTCCACAAAAAAGTATATGCATCATCACTCCAATTAAAATCAAATGTTTAAAGAAATGTCTAAACCCTTTTCTTCAGGCTGAAAGAGACATAAAATGCTATAACCTGTTATTGTTTTGTTGGTATTGTTATTGATAGCCTTGTGACTATGGTTATATAAAACTTTACGCTTATCTTAATAAACCAAAGTCTATCCATATAAGACAGAAAACTAATATAGTTCTGTCTGAGTAAAAGAAAGAAAAAACTCATATTTTGGAGATTCTGGAATGCCACTCAAAGAAATAAAAGGTGACTCTGGCTAGACCAAAACACCCAGCAAGGACATTTTAAGGTGTCTTTGAAAAAAGCAATTCCACTATATGAGAGGTCAAAATTGGGGTGCTTGTGTACACTAGACTCCACTTTAAAAAGAAACTGAACTATTCCCTTGAGCAGAGCTACACCCAAGTGAAAAATCACACCATCTCAATAATCTGTGCAAGTGTGAATGTCTCACGGTTGAGGTGAAAATGTAATTGAGACCCGGTCATCCAGACTGAAAGCCATTATGTGGACCAGAAAAGAAGGACATAGACATTTGGACTCTGTATGAACCATTGCTATGACAATTTGTTATTTCAAATGAAATTTAAATAAAGACTAATGCAACTTAATGCATTTCTTATATCATAACCGGAAACTTTTTTTTTTTTTTTTGCACATCCTGGTGTTTCAGAAAATCAAATGCTTTTTCATATCTGACAAACAACGCTAAGTTTCTACATGCTACATATACTTTCAGATTATAATTTTGTTTACGAAGAAAAAAATGGCCAAAATAGTAAGCCTCTATGTGAAAAAGAAATAATCTCCTAACCTAACAACTGATTGTGACATACTTGGTTACTCAAAACTGAGTTGTATACATCCCTAAAGGAATTTTGATCAATTTTTTGTTTATTTATTTTTTTGTTTTTGCAAAACTACTACTAAACCTATAGTTTGTTTGAGTAAAGCCATTACAAGGTTGACCCACTGGGCTACACTAAAGGAATGTGCTGCTGCAGGGTCACAGACTTATGTACAGAACGTTTTCTGTGGGTATGATATATTTTTCCTCTAACAATAACTTAGTTTAATGCTGAATGTAATAGCATTTCAACCTTACAAAAGTTTAACTTTTATCTTATTTGCCAAAAAATATTTCCCTGAAAGTATTTTTGATAATCAATATGTCAAAAGTGAAACAGGCAATTTAAGGAACAATAATTTTGGCCTTGGAGTTGGAGTTGTCCCAATGAAACTTTTTTATCTGGACATTTTGATAGGATACCAATATTGCAGCTAATTTGCAGCTATTTATCTTGACCAATATAATATTGACCCAACGTCAACATGAGTCGTACATACATTACTTGTTTTGTCATATGGCATATTAGAAAAGGATTGAGCAGGTGACATTGTTCAAATAGAGCTTAATAATCAAGAAAAAAGTGTATGACAACAACTGACCCACTTATTATTACCCTATAGGTTACATAAACTTTAGACAAGCAGGTTGGAGCACAGTGTTTCTATCAACATTCTTGTGTGGGATAGTTTAGATGCAGACTGATTTCTTTTGATACTCGTTTTAAGGCTAATAATGGACCAATTTCCAACATTAGATCGGGCCATACCTTGTTGTCAGATAGGTTCTGTTGAAACATTTTTTGATTCTACAAGTCAGAAAGTAACGATGCCTTGGTGTAAACCAATGAAATTCATGTCAATGTATTTAGGCATGGAATTGATTTATTTATTTCACAAAGAGCCTATTTGTGTTGGACTGCTTTTTTTTCTTTGATATATAACAAATCTTTTGTCATGTTATCTTGATATGCTATTACAATTAATATTAATTAATAGCAGATCAAGATAATCAACGTAATCAAGATTACTGCGTTATTACAGTTAATGTCCGATGACTCAGCCATTGTAGGCTGTGTTTCTGAGGGGAATGAGCTGGAATATCGATCGCTCATTATAAACTGTGGACTGGTGTGAGAAGAACCACCTCTGTCTTAACACCAGTAAGACCAAAGAGATGGTGATCAACTTCAGGAGAAGACCCCCACCTCACTCCCCCGTGAATTTGCAGGGTGAGGACATAGAAACTGTGGAGAGTTACAAATTCCTGGGTGTTCATGTCAATAACAAACTGGACTGGACTCTTAAAACCAATGCCCTGTTTAAGAAGGGCCAGAGCCGCCTCCACCTCCTGAGGAGGCTGAGTTACTTTGGAGGTAGCAGACCCCTGCTTAAAGAGGAATGCCGTTTTTTTTTTTTTTTTTTTACATTGGACCCTTGATTTTACGTTATTACACCATATTCTACTCACCCATATGAGTTTTGTGTCATTTGGAGCTGTTCTGAAGATATTCCGTTATATCCAAGTAACGTCTTCCTATGGGCAAACGACTTGAAGGCACAAACTAAACTGTTCATAATTTATTCTTTATGGTACTCCAGCATTCATAACATGTAGGCGAATCACTGTCCCCCAGACATCCACGGTTATACTTTTTATATTTATATCTTTAAAAAACAAAGCGGAGTGTGTATGACTTCATCCACGCGCTCCGGCTACCCTTCTTTCATCCTGTCCGCTGAACTGCTGCCAGTTTTACTCACATGCCTGGAAGATGTCTAGTGCTACTACCACAGATGATCTCACTGTGGAAATGGAATTGAACAATTCAGATTAGCTGGCCGAATGAATAGAAGGGGTAGAGGGTAGCCGCCTGTGGCCCGGGCTGCCTGTAACAACTCCAGTCCGGCACGCGGATGACGTCATACACGCACATATAACTGCGGATGTCTGGGGGACAGTGATTCGCCTACATGTTATGAATGCTGGAGTACCATAAAGAATAAATTATGAACAGTTTAGTTTGTGCCTTTAAGTCGTTTGCCCATAGGAAGACGTTACTTGGATATAACGGAATATCTTCAGAACAGCTCCAAATGACACAAAACTCATATGGGTGAGTAGAATA